>NC_088299.1:14739581-15039581 GCF_032854445.1 Liolophura sinensis | reverse complement strand
AAAAGGAGAAACCACCTTACTTTGGCAGGTAGCTGACAGATCTCCTGATAAACGTCTCAAACGTTCCAATGATCTGAATTCGCACAGGCAATTTTGTGGGTTAAGGGCTGGAGGTCTGAACCGAAATCGCTCAGTATTACCAAGGGGTTTGGTCCTTAGTGTCTTTTCTCAAATGAGTTACGTAAAATCGCTTGAAATCGAAAGAATCGGTATTCATGTAAAAGATCCCAAGACGAAGTAATGCCTACATGACATGCTCAGTTGTCGTCATGGTAGCAAACATTCCACTTCCGCTACATCACTATACAGTGTGTGTGGGTTTGGTGCCAAGAGCGGATACTGGTACTGTGTGTTGAAACAGACATTCGTATGCCAGCCGTCAACCAGATGGACGTTCCGGGTCTATAATCGTAAAGGCAATTCCCAAAACGACGTTTAACACAAACTACCAAAGAACCTAGAAAGTATGTAAAGCACGAACATAGGACGGAATCATGTAAAGGGATGCAGGACAACAGTTTTCAATGATAATGGAAATGTATGCGTCGAAACAGACATTCGTATACTAGTCGTCAACCAATAAGAATGTTCCGGGTCAATAATCACAAGGCCAATTCACAAAACGACGCGTAACACAAACCACCAAAGAACTGAGAAAGTCAGAGATTCTAAAAGGTCTGTCCATATTTACTTACAAGAGAATTATACTCATTGTAAAACTTAAGGAACCTGGAGTGAAAGCCTTTTATGGAATAACCTTGACACACTAGTTCTCGCAGTAATAACTTGTGACGTTGAATGAAATCGTCACACAACACGCATGATCAAACAAATGCTACAAGGCCAGATATGTACACGCAATATGCAGGACCCTTCGGTATATTACTCTCGAAGTAGGGATAATTTACAATGTCAAAACTGAAACTATCCCTGTTGTCGTATAGTCTGTGATAGAGGAAACCGTTTTGTGTTTTGTACAAATACAGTTTCAGATACTTGTAATATGTACAATCTTACGAGCCTGTGGTTTCCTATAAATCCATCTTTTACAACCTTTGCTATATATGGATTGTTTAAAGGTAGCAGATAATCAATGTACCGTTTAGTGAAAGAGAAAGATCAGGCCTGGTGAGGATGACTCCATAATAGTTTCTGCATATAGTGGTATGCATACGAGAACAGGTATAGGTCGGCCAAAATGGGAACACTATGTGTCCAACACTACCAGAGTTTAAAACAAAATGAACGGGGCAAATAAAGCACTGTACAAATACGATTTTTGTGTATTCATTATATCCAACATAATCATTTTTTACATGAACTGTTACGAATGAAACGCTACTAAAATACGATTTTTGTGTACTCATAAAGCCCTACTTATATACGATTTTTGTGTATTTATTGTTTCCAACATAATTACATGATCAATTATAAATGCAGCATTACTCAAAGACGCGTTTCTCTCTATTCATTATGCAATAAACAGCAGTTGTTTATGCGATCATTTACAAACAAAGCTCTGATCAAATATGTATTTTAGCCTACTTCTGAGCTTAGACAACTGATTTAAGCGTTATCCTGAAAGCATCTACGTACGCAATTCAATACTGACGGCGTCTTCTCTACTATATCTAATGTATATAGTTAAGTTATGCGCGAACTGCGGTGTGCTTGGAATGATACACCAGGGTCTGAACAGTCTGAGGGTGATGAATGGTATCGTAATATCAAAACGGTTAGAGTGTACAACATCACCTCCGAAGACGTGTGTACACGATGTAAAGTCCTAATACCGTACTGCTTAGTGATCTTACATCGCTAATGTCAAAGTGTGACATGCTGCGTTCGACGGTTTCAAAATCTTCAGGCAGTCGTTAGCGTGGACAACACACTGTGTGAGATTAACCATAGCTATGTCTGAATACTTATACATTATACATCAGAGCTCTGTGATCGAGTTAATAGGTCGCCTCAGTCAATGATCCCACATCCCTGACGAGCTAAACATGACAATGTTAAGTCTGGACTTTCGTGTTTCTATCCCGTTCTCCGTTGAAGGGCCGTGATCCATATCTAAACAGGATTTAATATGTTCGTCATAAAAAGATAATAAGTAAAATCTAGGCCGGTAAATTTGGAAGTCTCATTTTGGCCTTAACTGTGACAAGCGTAAATACCTTCCACCTTCTCCTGGTGCTTGATTGCTCTACGAGCGGTTTAGCATTGACAGGTTTAATTCAAGACAAAAACATAGCACGTGCAATCGTAAAAAACCCCAGCAATAGACTCTCATAGAGTCGGCAAATCGACAAGATTCCCTCCTCTGGTACTGACTGGAAGTAACGGTGTTGATCAAGGTGACTGTAGACACGGTTAAACATCGATATCACCGAGCCCGCCGGGGCGCCCTGGATGGTTCTACCGGCATTCAGATGTTACCATGCTCTGCCCGTGCCGGTCAGTGTAATGGCTTCATCGACAGACTCGGCCATTCGGCCCCAAATGTCACCGAGGCATCGGTACAACACCCTTTTAATAAATAAATGCATCGCTTACAAGAGGATCACACAACAAGCCTCCCTCCATAGGCAGATTCTTCCGCGTCCAGAAAGGCCCTATGACTTTCAGAAAAATCATTTATTCCCCAGTGTTAACCATAGGTGGTGCGTACCACCCACGCTTTGCTTTAATATCACCCCGTGGTCTTCATAATATACACATATCAGAAGAGCGGAGCAATGATCGGATCATGCAGGTTGACGTGTCTTGTACTACACGCTGACCCTTACCTGTCAGGCGGAACACGAGCCCGGCGGTAGACTAAATTACCGTTATGTTTCCAGGCCAGGAAAAATAGTGAGAAACCGAACAAGATCGCGACTTTACCGGCTATGTCCGAAGCTGCCCTTCGTCAGGCCAACTACTCCTCACACTTACGTTTTTAAAAGAAGACCGTTAAATCCGCCCTTAGAAGGATGTACCGTATTAAAATAATTTTTTAAAGGTAAGTTATTTCGTCACTTTTATTGAAAATAACACAAATGTTGGATTTCTTGCCGTCTCTTTTTATCGGTAAAAGTTTCTTAATGCTTATGGTAAATGGTTGACGACAGTAATATTACACGGCTGTCCGCATTATGACTAATAGCACCCTATTGCCATGGGCTTTTTCGTCGACAGTGGTATAAAGCTCTGTCGTGCAACCGCGTTGAGAAGCTTAAACGTTGAAACTTGTTCTTGAAGTAGCCGGCCAGTCCGACACGGCACCGGTTACAGATTGAGAGAAATGCGAGCTATCACAGTGAATAATGGCAACATTATCGATAGGTTAGCGCTATCTTTACTGCGACTAAAATCTCCTTAAAATTGCTCTAGGCTAGAGCTTTTAGCTGAATCAGCTTCTGACTCTAAGGCTATGCTCGCTAGAGCACAATACACGTCGTTCTAGTAAAGCACGGTTTGTGGCCATTGTTCGTCCCAGCAATAACTCCCTCAACAAAAGCAATGACATAAAAGGCGAGTGCAAGAGACATTTTTTACAACCGATCGACAAATTGTAAAACTACCGAACTGAGTTCATAGACAATGCTTCTGTTGTTTTGCAGAGCATTTATGTGATCAGTGGGCTTACGTGATGGTTCTAAACCTGCATGTCTGTTTACTGGCCACTCTGGCTGGTTCTCGGAGAAATTGTCAGCTCCAAGTTTTATACGTATGGATCAGCTCGGTGTGGGCAAACATGCACTCTTGTTCCTTCAGTTCAACAAACAGTCACATTTTGTACTTGGCCATTGTACACATTTGCTGCCCGATATCTTAGCAAAAAGTCTGAATTCCTCCATCTCAGTCCTTGTTAGCATCCATTTCAATACTCTGAAACGGAGAAACGTTCATTTCTTCTTCTGTCTATGTCAGAAAGCTAATTTAAATGTCTGTGCGAGGAGGTAAATTTGTTCTTGCCTATTAACAAGTAGGCGCATGTCCTTTTAACTCAGCAAAGTGACTCCTTTCTTCCCCTACCCCCTGAGTCAATCTTTTAGGATTTATATTGTTACATTGTTTCTACCAAATGCCTAATTTGTTTTTCTGTCTAACAAGTGGCTGTTTTGTTTGGATGTCTGTACAAAGTGGCTGTTTTGTTTGTCTGTCTCCTCCAAGTGGCTGATTTTACTGTTTGTCTGTCTCGGTCAAAAGGCTGTTTTTGGGGGGGTTTTTGTTGTTGTTTTTTTGTGTGTGTTTTTTGTGTGTGTTTTTTTTTTGTTTTGTTTTTCTTTTTTTTGTCTCTTTCAAATGAGTCGTCTGTTCTGCCATTACAAATATCGTAATTTTGTTCTTCTATCTATTTGTTTTGTGTGTGGTACGTATTTTTTTATCTTTTGTACAGGCCAGGTGAATATTTGGGGTTTTTTGTCAGTACCACAAGAATGTTTGGTTGTTTTCTGGTTTTTGGCTGTGCGCGGTGAATTTTTAAATCTTTTGTACAGGCCAAGTAAATATTTGGGGATTTGTTGTCTCTACAAGGTGAATGTGTGTTGTTTTGTCTCTGCCAGGTGAATGTTTAGTTGTATTTGTTTGTATGCGGTGATGTTTTGATTGTTGTGCAATGAATATCTCCAAGTGAAAATTTCGTTAATTTTGTCTGAACAAGGTGAATTTGTAGTTGTTTCTTACGTGCCAAGTGAATGTTTTGTTGTTTCGCCTGTGCCAGGAGAGTTTTTGGTTCTTTTGTCTGTACCAGATGACTTTTTTTCTGCTCCAGGTGATTCATTTACGAAATAGTTAAAGGCATTGAAACCAATCTAGCGCATTTATAGTATTAAATTTACTGATATCTCAGCCTTATCAAAGTGCCTTGGGCAGAAAGTCTGTCGAGCCTTGAAGAAAGGTGTATAAATATACATTCCTTTTACATAGCTGCAGCTTGTGTCCACTGTTAAAAAACGGGGAGAGCTCTCTAGCCTGCTACTACACAGGCCATGTCCACTGTTAAACAGAGAGGGCTCTCTACCCTGCTACTACAAAGGCCTTGTCCACTGTTAAACAGAGGCGGCTCTGTACCCTGCTACTACACAGACCTTGTCCACTGTTAGTTTCATACCGAGTTAAACCACTGATTGAAATGACGAATCCCTGGACTTCTCAGTAAAATAGTTCTATTTGTCGTGAAGTTGCATAGAAGTAGAAGATTAAGTACTCTTCATAAGCGACTTGCAGCTGATTATTCCAAGATTAACTCCCTTTAGATACCTAAAACCTGACGTTATATTTGAGCCAAGTTAACAACATCTGGTTGGTGAACGAAGCCCATAAATGACGACGAATCCAAATTTGTTCTCCAGAAATACCCGACTTCACCTCGACATTTCACTGACGCAGGTGCGCCAGATTGCACCGCTGAATGACGAGTAACGCAATTTAATCTCTAACACTATACGGAAGTTTCTTAGTTTCAGACACTGTTTTAACGCTAGTCACTAATTCTCAGTCTGATGGATCATTCCGCTATGTTCCTCGCCAATGAAAGCTGTTTCACTACAGCTGTTGTAAACATTTGTGTGCAATTTATTATTTTTACATTTTGGAAAGATTATTTATTTTAAGATTACACGCGCAGGTAATATGAATTTCCTCGTTCAGGGGGGAAGATGTTGAATTAGACTGGGAATGTAATGGACAAGGAAGGTGTAGATTTCCAAGCTTTCGTTGTTGAAATAAATGAAATAAATAAATGAATTCAATGCAGCGTTCTGACGGCGCTTGTACGCAATCTACGTCTTATGTGAAATAAATATTTTATCGTGTGAAATGTTTCGGAACTGTAGCGTGTGTAGATTAAACATTTTGATTAAAACGGTAACTCATTTTAAAAGTTTCACTCAATCACTCAGTCAGTATGCTGAATCGCTTCCTCTGATGAACGTAATTCCTTCAGCTGAGACCAATAATGTAGAAAAAAAAGTAATGTTTAGGGAACATCTTTCAAATAAAAAGTTATCTTTTTCATATGATAACGTTTTGGCCTACTTAGCCTTTTTCTGAAAGCTTGGCTTGGAATCATGTCAATTTCATTAGCATATTTGGAGGCTACCTTGGATAGTAATCCCCATTCAAAACACACGGAAAAAGCGGCATGGTTCCGACGTTTCAAATTGCGGCACATTTCTAGCCTTTCCGCCTGCATACAATTATATCGAGTCCTTCTTCGTTCACGGCTACTTTACTTGGCTATTTGTCCATAGATTTTTGGACAAAAATCCCTTCACCCATGTACAGCCGTTTGATATAGAGGGTTTACGCAAGCGTCATATCGTACTATATTCTTTCGTTTCATGTGTTGGATGACTCTGTATGGCTTGAGGATTATCAGAATTCATTCTGCTCTTCCACAAAAACGTTTATTACAGGAGAAATGAAATGAAAGCTATAAAGATTTGATGAAACGTAAATGCCACCGAAAAAGTTCATAGAGTTTTTATTTCATTGCACAGCATTTTCTTTTGAAGGCTTAAATAACCGTGATAAAATTGTTGGAAGATCGTCTGCAGTTTATCGTGAAACACATTGGTTCTGAGTAGGCCTTATTGTTATTGAGTCACGTAGCTCGGCGGGGTAATCCCTGGTCGTGTTCCGTTCAGGGAAAGCTTTCATATTTGGCTGCCTGATGTACGTCACCATGTGGAGGTGAAAGCAAAGATCCCGTCCCACAAACTTCGGTCGTATAACCACTGAAGACAAGGCCAGTTTTCGTGAGCGGGGGAGGACTAGATGGCATTTGTTAGCTTAAACTGTGCTACAAGGAAGACGTTGGCCTGCGTGTACTTTGCTTTCTAGCCAAGGTTTCTGACAGTCACGCTATAAAGCCGTGGCATCAGCTACTCTGGAGGTTTGCTGTGAAGCTAACGTCGTCACTTCCATCGCGGACCAGTCCCACAGCGGTCGTTGTGGATGGTTCGTTACACTATAGCGCTCGAAACACGGCGATTTATACCGCCAGCTACCCGCGTCTCAACCTATACAATAGCGCTCTGCCAAGGCGGCGGGGGATATAATGTGCGGATTGCGTCAACACAAAGACATTTTTAAAGGTTACGGACTATGTGACTTAGTTTTTCTCCCTGATATTAAATATGCATATCTTTGATGAAAAAGCCAAGTTGTTCTAAAAGCAAATGCCAGACTTTTTTCTGCAGACTGCAAACACGGTCGTGTTAAGCAGACCATATCACAGTGTTTACCACCATCGCTCAATTCATACCTTGGCTAGAAAACATTCCGACCACGTGGTATAGAGTAACCTTAACGATTGGCTGGTTATGTGAAAGATTAAGTATTATTGGAAAGAGTTTAGTGTGACCTGCAGACCGAACAAGCATCTCATAAATCCCTGCGTAATCCTCGACCCCTTTATCCCCGCTCCCTTGCTTGGGTGTGATATCGCTCTAGTCCGACCAGTTCTGAGCCTCAGCTTTATACAAATTCTGTCTCAAACACTGAGTTATCGTGTCAAACCTCACCAGCCAAGTGTGAAAAACTGTAAAAGCCATTGTAAGAATTTATTGCGCCTTGCCGTCGGTAAACCCCATCAGCGCTAGAGCTCCCTGACAACAATAAAATACATTTTCTTCGCACACATGTAGCCAGATTCCCCTATTGACCATCATCACATTTGCCACTCTCCAAACGCCGATTGACGTGACGGAACCTCACTTGCTGACCATCGTCACATTTCCCACTCCCCAAACGCCGATTGACGTGACGGAACCTCACTTGCTGACCATCGTCACATTTTCTACTCCCCAAACGCCGATTGACGTGACGGAACCTCACTTGCTGGCCGCCGTCACCTTCCCAAATCTCCAAACGCCTATTGAGGTGGCGGCACATCACTTGCTGACCATCGTCACCTTCCCCACTCTCCAAACGCCGACTGGGGTGTCAGCACATCACTTGCTGGCCGCCGTCACCTTTCCCACTCTCCAAACGCCCACTGAGGTGACTCCACACCACTTGCTGGCCGTCGTCACCTTTCCCACTCTCCAAACGCCGATTGACGTGACGGCACATCGCTTGCCGACCATCGTCACCTTACCAAATCTCCAAACGCCGACTGAGGTGGCAGCACATCACTTGTGGTCCATCGTCACCTTTCCCACTCTCCAAACCTGACGGAGGTGACGGCCCATAACTTGCTGGCCGCTGTCACCTTTCCCACTCACTAAACGCCGATTGAGGTGACGGCACATCACTTGCTGACCATCGTCACCTTCCCAAATCTCCAAACGCCTGCTGAGGTGGCGGCACATCACTTGCGGTCCATCGTCACCTTTCCCACTCTCCAAACGCCGACTGAGGTGACGGCACATAACTTGCTGGCCGCCGTCACCTTTCCCACTCTCCAAACCGCCGACTGAAGAGGCAGCACCATTTTTTTATGAAATTTGAGTTTACAAATCAAAAGTTCCTACCACTAAAACATCATCAAGATGGCTACTAAAATAGCACTAGTCCAGCGCTACACGGATATGGCAACTGAAACTAGGCGCAGTGCTCACAAATGTCTTTATCAGAGACAATGTCGCCTTGAATCACAGCGATATCTCTTGTGGACAAATTTGATCGACTTGTTCTCTTGTAGCATTAGGATGAAGTTCATCATTTTCAAGTAGTTTCTTACTGTCAGGAATCTTTATTTTAAGCATTTATTATAACAACATTCGCGCTGTTGTTTATTTATTGATCCTGAAAAACAAATTGTTTGCAATCCATGAACCGATAAATCAAACGATAGCTACTGTACGGACCTCAGATGTAGGTGTTCATTCAGTAAAATGTGCTATGTGGAGCTATACTCGTTATTAATACACTGTCTGGTTATAAGCTGTAATTATATATAATCTCAGTACTTACATACGCATTTCCTAACTTAAAGGACTAGAATACCAGTACGCAATGCTTGACATTTCGAATTCTACATAATATGATGTTCCTATATATTTGAAGAAAAACACGTCATTATCACCCTGAGAAATACCACAAACTGAACAAAACACAAAATGCAAACTGAATGTAGGAATTATTTTCTAGAGAATGGCCAAGGCGTCATTTTTGCCTTTGTGACAAAAAGAGATAATTTTAATTTTGAAATCGTAAATTATCTTAATCTGAATAGTAAAATAACGACGGATCTTGTATACGGCGAATACATATCTCGCCTTGCAGCATTTGTTAGAGCCCCTGTTAAATATGGCGATTTCAGTCTTCGCTCAAAATGAATACAACGGTCTTGTTAACTTTGGACAGTCCATTCAGTACCTCTGGCGATCGGTTTCATATTTGTCATAGTTATAACTACTTCCTCTGAACCTGGGATGGAGACAGTATAAGTATGCGTGTTCATTAATTTAACATCATGCTTTTAAGAACAGTTGCTACTGCTATACGTATGGTTTTAAAATTTGAATTTGGATGTCACGCCTAAAATACCTACTGTCTTCCTGGCATCATAGAAAACTGTTGAGTGTTCTTCTCTTACATTTTGCCAGTACTAATTTCCTTTGTACATAGTATTTCTTACATATTCCTGTGGGAAGCGGTGTTTTACGAGTCCTCTGATTATGAACTTTAAATGCCTATTTACGAATGTCGTGCTTGACGCTTGGGTTTGGCTTTTTAATACGACAAAAAAATCTCGGATGAGTGAGTGAGTTCTTAGGGTTTAACTTCGTGCTTAACAATTTTTGAGTCCTATGATGACGGAGGAGTCCTGAGAGTTCATGTATGTGAATGTGCCTCCTTGTCGCAGGACGGATTTCTGTCGATCTTTTATCTAGTGCTGCTTCAATGAGACGCCTTAACGAAGGCAAGTAAGCCGCCCCGCCCGAGCCATTGTACTCATACGAGTCAACAAGTAGTTGCACTATCCCCATAATGCCGAACGCCAAGCGAGGAAGCTACAACTTCCTCTTTTAAGGTCTTAGATGTGACCCGACCCAGGATTGACCCCGGATCTACCGCCCCCGAAATTGACGCTCTACCAACTGACCCATCGAGGCCGATTAAAAAAATCCTGGATGGAATTAAATGTCCTTAAATATCTAAATTCTAAGTTGTCCTTTATTAATACTGTTGATCCTTAATGCCCTCAAAGGGATTTTGTACCCCAACGACAAAATTCTTGTCGTCTTGCCGGTTGATTTTTTATTGATATAAGCTTCTGCATTACAGAATTAGATACAGGCTTTGTACCTTATGGACTGATTTCATACATCTGTATTGGAGATCTATATAGTATAACTATTGGTATGTACCCAGCGCAATGACCCAGGACCAATGTCGATGGATAATACCACATACATATTCAGTATTAAAATAGGACAATGTGATAAGTTATTGGTGCATATCGATTTCGACGTGGTAGTATAACACCAGCCTGATGGTACAAACCAATTTCGACCTAGCAGTAAAACATCAGTCTGATGGTACAAACCCATTACGACCTAGCAGTAAAACATCAGTCTGATGGTACAAACCTATTACGATCTAATAGTAAAACACTTATCGCATGGTACACACCCATTACGACCAAGCGGTAATGCATTAATCTGATGGTACACACGAATTACGAGTTAGCAATAATACACTAATCTGATGGTACACATGAATTACGAGTTAGCAATAAAATACAAAAATCCGGTGGTACACATGAATGACGAGTTAGTGGTAATCCACAAATCCGATGGTACACATCCATTACGACTTAGCAATAATTCACCAGTTTGAGCACAGAGATATCCCCTTCGACGGATTCAGCACTCAGAAACACACCTGGGCCCAGGTCAGATGAGTCATTCCCTAAATTGGCCAATCGGTCAAATGCACAAACGCGACAACCAATAGATCAACCAGTACTTTTTTTTACCACACGGCAATTACGTATCAATGGTATTTCCCACCAACGCAGTGAGAGCTGGAGGCCAAACTTTATTAGACTTCTGCAGAAAAAAAGCCATGCAGTTTTATCCATTTCCTTGCATGTGTAGTTGTAAAGGTCAGATGTAACCCTTTCCCTACTGATTTATTACTGTTTTCTTCGACGTATTCAACAGGATTACATGACATAAGGCCGGCTATGTAGGGTAAGAGACATCTCCAGAAATTCGCCTCACAAATCCCTTGTGATAATTTTGAGAAAGAAAGTTATTCATGTTTATCTTCAAACCGGATTCTCGATTTTTTACCGCCTGTTTAACTGTAGCACGCGATCGCATCAATTGTAGTCCGATATTGTCCGCTCGTTTTGACTCAATCGATTCGGGTTACATTAACGTTCTTAGACTCAGGCATGCCATTTCATTTTAACGAGGGACCAAATGCGCGAAAAGCGTTCCATGCGGGACCCGCTTTTTCAAGAATGGACAAAATTTCGCTCTTTGTAACAAGAATTGCTAGCTGTTTCCCCCTTCCCCCTGGAAAACTCTCGTCTATTTCAATTCGGATAAAGTGATCTAGGATGAAGTTCTTTTTGTCGGCTCTTGCGTTCATACAGGACCAGATGTGAAGACAATGACCAAAACCCATCGCCTGGCCAGCTTCAAAGAGGGTTAATTCCAGTACTTTACTACTCACAGCACAGAGTATCAGACTAAAAATAGACACCAGGGATAAAATGAATCCGATTGCGATGCGTGGACATAATAAAATTATATCCAGTATAAGTCGTGTGAGGGCGGGAGGTTTAGCCAAGATGTACGTCTTGTCTTTTGCCCAGGTTTAGTCATCTATAGCCTCCAAGGAAAATGGCCGGTGGTGGTTAACTGAAGTGTCAGTTTCTTTCACTTCATTTCACTGGGTAGCCCTTTAATGTCGGATGCTTTTTAATGCTGTCAGTATGCTGTTAGACCAACTTTAGGCCATCTGTCGAAACCGGTGGTTAATAGCCCAATGATAATCTAGAATGCCGTGATCCGTGAAAAAATACCAGCTGTTAGCTTTACAATGGATTTACGCCGAGCAATGTAAATGTCAGCACGCGTCGACGTCAATATGTGGCCACTAAATTAAACAAAGCTACCCAAATCGTGAGAGAATTACCTTTCACTGTTATTTTATGACACATATATTCATCCAACTGGCGGATAATAGGTGTAGCTTGTTAAATTAGAGCAACTCCTAATGATATCCTTTACGATTCATATCGTAAAGGATATCATTAAAAATCATTCATATATTCAAAGGTGATTTACAACTTACAACTCAATTAAGAATACGACCCTAGGATTTCTTGGTGAGAAAATCTTAAAGTCTTAAGAGGATTTTAAGTCTTGAGAAAATTTATAAGAGCTACCTAATTCGTAATATTAGATTAGTACACTGAATGAATATATCGGCGGATTCTCTTATGATTTTATAGGTAAGTAACATAAAGTAGCCGGTCGTACCAAGGCACCAATCGTCGAAAACAAAGGAAATAAGAGATATAGCATAACCCTAAAAAGTCATTACATGAGTTTTTTCCCAAAAAAATAAATAAATAAATTTGCGTGTAATGACATACTTGTTATTATATTAATACCATAAGAATAATATCAGCATGTCCATCAGACAGTTGATAACCTTGTAATTTAACTTTTTAACGCCACATTCTTCATAATTTGTCAAGCCAACCCATTGTATTCTATAAGTCTATAGGTCCTTCCATCGCTAACTCCAAACTGTGCCACTATTCATTGTTATGATTTGATGTGATGCATCAATTGTACACTGAACATACCTGAAAAGCAATTGCTAATTATGTTAAGTGCCTTGCTGTCATATATTTTATGTGCATGATGTTAAGTGTCATTTATACCTTGATTCGAAAAGTTATGCACCTTCTTGCGTTATGTTACTCACCTTGCTGTGATATGTTACGTACCTTGTTGCGATATGTTACGTACCTTGTTGCGATATGTTGCACACCTTTCTGCGATATGTTACATACCTTCATGCGATTTGTTATGTACATGATATGAGATATGATATATATCTTGATTCCAAAATTTACGTACCTTTCTAGGATATGTTACGTATATTTCTGCCATATGTTACGTACCTTACTGTGATATGTTATGTATTTTCTGGGATATGTGCTACGTACATTCCTCCGATACGCTACGCACCTTTCTGGGATATGTTACCTACCTTTCTGCGACATGTTTCGTACCTTGCTGCGATATGTTAGTACCTTTCTGAGATATGTTACGTGCCTTTCTGGGATATATAAAGTACCTTTCTGGGATATGTTACGCACCTTTCTGGGATATGTTACGTACCTTTTTGGTATATGTTGCGTACCTTTCTGCGATATATTAAGTACCTTTCTGGGATATGTTACGCACCTTTCTGGGATATGTTACGTACCTTTCTGGGATATGTTACGTACCTTGCTACGATATTTTAAGAACTTTTCTGGGATAGTTTACGTACCTTTCTGCGATATGTTACGTACATTGCTGCGATATCTTATGTACATGAAGTGAAATACAGTATACCTCTTGATGCTGTATGTTACGTGCGTTAATGCGACATGTTACTCACCTTACTGAGACATTTTAAGTGTATCTTACTTTGACAGGTCATGTTCATATACATGCAAAATGTCACCTACATTGATCCGATTTATCACACATTTTCTAGCGAAGCGTCCCCTATTTTGGTTTTGTATGCCAAATACCAGTGCTGTGTGTGTTACGGTTTGAGATACGCCACCTTCGATTCAGGTATAAATAGCCGCCAAGCCGCGTTCCCAGGATGTGATTTGTCGAATCGACTCATCGAATTCAACAAGCGGAATGAAAAATAGCAAGAATATTACATGATATAAAGTATGTCTTATTTTCATCAGACTTGTAGAATTCGACATATTCAACATACCGAATCAAGGTATATATGTTAGTTTGTATCAAAGTCGACAATTCAACTATCGCATCGTGTGAACGCGGCTTTATATAGAATGTAGCATGTAGCCTGAGTACACGGCGTTATTTTCTGTTGTATGATAGGTTGCGTACCTTGACGCAATGCCTCAAACACTACTACCTGTGTGTAACATTTCATGTTTGCTAGCACAAATCTGATACAATTTGATGTAAATGTCTCGCGTATCTTTGTACGATGCCTTAAAACGCATGGTGCCATGTATCTGCAGCGATGTATCATCAGAGCAGGTTCGACATGTCTCCTGTCTTGTGGCGCTACGTTTTCTTCTTTGTACTTCCATACATCTGTTTTGGATTTGAAGAAGTTCATTACATGTACGTGAACAACATAATCACAAGTTTTTTGATCAAGCCTTCAAACATATTGAATGAATGACTATGACTAAGCTCCACTAGCATATTGCAGCCAATTTGTGGCGATTCAGAGATAGTCATTTACGTTATCAAATTTTGATCATATTCGCAAAAAGTTCAATGGTTAAGTCTGAGTATCATCAATAAATTATGGTCACCGCTGTTGAGTGCTACAGGCGACTGGTTCCAGGCGCTGGACAAAACAGGCGAATATTGTCAGGAAACGTGAGATCAGTAATTGTCACTTCGTTAGAGGACTGGTTAACAGATGGAGTGCTCTCTCGGTTGTTGCCATGTACGACCCTTGACGCCAGATTACAATAAAACACGCTTCCTGAACATCTCACAGAGCCGTGCCCAGCATTTGACCCTCGTCTTGAAGCGATCCTCATTCAAAAAACTGATGACCTGACTCTCATCTCAGAACGGTCAGTTTTTGTCTGAATGTGACCTTTTTCACAAGAATGACGATTTATGACCTCTGTTGCAGTATGATTTTTCACGCGTTATGCTTTCTTTATTAGACGCTTCAGTGACGACCCGGGCGGCGTTATCTTAGGCCCGTCGACACAGATGTGCCAGGAAGTACTCTCCATGCGAACATGATCAGAAAACAGCAAAAAGGAAACAAATGACAGCTCAAGTTTTACTGTAAATCTATCTTCAATGACAATCACAAGAAATAATAGAAAAAAAACAGACGTTTTCACTGAGCGCTCCATATTTCTAGATTACTTTGACCAGTGACAGGTAGCTCAGGACATGTTTTTCTACTTACTTTTCTCAAAATGAGATTAGAAATTGTTTTATTTAGTGTTCAGTGAATGAGGATCCAGGCAAACAGTATAAACTGGTAGCTCCACACATGATTTATCTCAGATCTACGTGATTTTTTTCCTAAATCACAGTTTCGCTGGTTTCCTGTGCGACAGCTGTTAATCCTATATTAGAGATACTCCTTTCCTATATTACAGTTGTGAAACGTCTCTACTTCGTACTTGTTGCTCCCGTACAGCCGTGTTGTTGTTTTCTTCTTTTACATATGTTCATTTTGTTTCGCTGTCTCATTTACTGGTCTCTTGTATCGCAGTTCTTGCCGCCTCCTCCCAGGTCTTAATCCCCCGTATCATAGCTCTAAGTCTGCTACATGACAATGTCTTGTCTCCAATATCACAGCTGTCAGCGAAGCATTGACCATCCCTTTGGAGAGTCAGCTTAATATGAAATCCGTTAGAGCTGGTATGTATACTTTATTACCTGGGAGAATTGCTCATATTTAATGTGTCACTGTTGTGAACAGCCGGTCCCCGCTTACAATCACGACCGTTAAGTAGATCCTAGACTAGACACTCATTAGATGTCCCCGTCCTCCACGGCTTACTCTAATCGTACTTGGAACAAAAAGGACTCGGTGTCAGCGGAGGGAGAAGAGGCCTAATGCTTCAGACAAGCCATCGTATTTCTCCACCCCAACGGCAAATGCCCTACACAGTGATCACACGTCTTCCAAAGAACACGTCACGAACCACAGTCTCAAAGGCAATCGCGCTTTCGTAAGACTGATTGCACTTACGAAACTATTTGGCTTCATTATGTTATGTCTGATTGCCCGCATATAGATGCCTGTTAACACAGTACTACATGTCATGGCGTACAACACAGGACGTACTGTACTTGTATTTATGGAAATATATATATAATATATAAGTATGGTGAATCTAGCATGGCTCGACATCTGTCAAAAATTAATCCTAAGGCTTTAAACTAAGGCTTTGTATTTAGCCTAAAAGAATTTGTGTCACTTTATATTGAATATGAACTAAAACTGCTGCTGTTATACCTTGACTTTGGTAAACTGCATTGGCCTCTGAGTTTGGCTAAAATTTTAAATATAAAATATGACCTAATACATGTATTGGCTCTAATCCGATGTCCATTACCTAGAAGTATACAACTTCCCTATAGCTAGTCTCCACGGCACTTTACACTTTCTTTGATCTCTAACACATTATGTGACGTATCTGGTCAGCAATGTAGTTTTCTTTCTCTCTACAGGGCAGCAGACGTGTGAGAAACGATAGGTTCCAAACGCAGTTGTTTTGAAATTGACTTACGACAAATTACGACAACGGAAATGTTTGTAGAAGAACAGCAATGTCTTTGATAGTAATTGTTTTACAGCTGCTTGGAAATACAGTCAATGAGCTCTTAACTGCATAGCAACAATGATCAGCGAAATCGTAGTTTTTAAATAGGGAGCTTCGGTTTAAAGATGCGATCAGTTCTTGTGGCAGCAGTTTACAATCAGATTTCCCATGATTCAATTCACAATTTCCACCCAAGAGCTTGGCATATTTCCCCACTGGGTGGCACGAGCTTTTACAGATGACGTAACGTGTGTACTGTGCCGTGGAGACTGACTATAAAGAAGTTTCATACTTCTAGGTAATGGACTTCTGCTATAATACACTTTTGAACAACTGAGCCAAGGTCTAATAGAGATCATAAAAGTATATATGGTCATATATTGTCATGGAAGTATTCGTCATTTAGTCTTATGTTCAGACCAAATGGCCGTAGTAAAACTTTATTTTTCCAAACTATTTTGGGAATGCTAATTTATATTGCCTTTCTCCTAAATATCTTTGAATCCCCATTAATTGTTGATTGTCCTTATCACAGAATAACCTCGGACGTTGTCGCAGAATTTCAGCACTTTCCACCTTCTTAGTGAGGTCTGTCAAACTGAGATACTCGTGATACTAATGCTATATTAGTCTCCTGTACCACTGTTGTTAAGGAGAGTTTTTTATGTCAGTGTTCATGGAACTGTACGTAGCTTATTCTCGTGAATGTAGTCTATATTTACGTTAGTGGAAGCCGCGGGCCATTAAGACAGTTTATCACTTGGTACGATCAACCAATACCTGTTCGATATATGTATATATAGACGCTTTGTCTCGACGGGCAGATATCATTAACAAGCCGATGGCTGGGTCAATAAAGCCGTGTATTAGACAAGAAAAACTATTTTTTTTAACATTAAATATGGTGTTTCCTTGTCAAAAGAAAACAGAAAGAGTTTTTATAACGTTGACTTCACAGAGTACGCCATATTTGTGGTACGATTTTATCTTGAAATTTTCTGGCACTTTAGACATTGGTGTAGTTTGTACTTTTGTAGATAAACGATACTACAATATTATATTGTAAATTTACAGGCAATTGCATACTTACACAAGCAAGAAAAATATAGGGTCTGCCAGAGTACCTTTCCCAGCCACAATGCTGTGTAGGTGTAAACAGCGGTCACTTTTATCCGTAAAGTACTGCATAATATTGTATGTATATTGTTAACGTACATATTACACGTTATACCTATATACAGACATGGCGTTATATTAGGGAGTCGGCAAACAGCCAGCACGCCGCGCTGGATGTCACTTCCCTGGGCACGCCGCGCTAGATGTCGCTTTCCACGGCGGCATCACTTTGCTTATTTCCCTCACCTGATCGGCGTCTACAGGCCGTATATGGCTGCTTGTATCGATCATAGCTGCCCGTCACATGTGTGACATGATCTCATTAATTTTTATTTCCTCCACTCAGCGCTCCCTCCCCCGCCTTATCGATCCCTCTCAGCACACTCACGGACGCCGTGCTCATTGACTCGCTTCCCGCCATCTTGAACCTTCTCCCTGTGCTCTCTCTAGTGCTGGTTTTAAACACCAATTCTTGTTTTTATTGTTGTTGTTCCCGCATCAATACCTATTTCCTGCAACAATCCCTTGTATCAAACCTTTTCAATCTCTATTCTAGCGTGTTATTTTAAACCTCAATTGATTCTGTCAGTCTTTTGTCACTTTTTTTCTTTTTAGTTTCTTTCCTTCCTTCCTTCCCTGCCACCACAATGGGGTAATGGGCTGTACTGTCTTCTTTCGGCGTTCTTACACCTCTGCAGTTCCTCTACTGCCATTCCTTCTCGGCTACTTTACGCGCACCAATATCATTTCCTCTATTCCTTCTATTTTTCTTTCAATACATCTTTATTTTCCTCTTAATACATTCTTTCCCTACTATATTTAGCCTTTAATATTTGCTTCATCATTTAACCCTCAAGCTACCATCTTTACATCAATCTGTCGTGTTGGTCTTGTTATTCCTCGCTAGTTAGTCCTAATGTTAACTTTTTATTGGCTTTCTTCAGCTTTTTCCTCAATCTCTTCTCTTCTTCGATCCTTTTATGTTTTTTAGTTCAATAATTCAGTTGTTGATTTATATTCATTGCCGTATTCTAGAATTTCTGACTTGTTCCACAATAGTAAGTATTCGCCGGGGGTAAACTACCGCCTGTCGTTAGGTAACTGTCAAAATTTCTGATTTAAAGCCTTGACCGAAACAACTAAGGTTCCTTCGAATCTGTGACATTATCCAAAAGGGGATCGACTCTGACGAGGTCATGTATCGCTTTAGCTGAATGAAAACTTAAATTTATTTCTTCCTTTTCCAGACTTCACTGCACTTTACATCGCCTTTTTCTACCCTCTGTCTCTATATTTCTTGAATAATATTCTGTCTTCCTGACATTTGTTTTAATTCGAGGCTAGGGGCTGTATTTTCGTCTTCTTGAATTAGATGGCGGGGCTCATTCATGGCCAAGAGAGTAAGCACGCCAGCGCGGCGCAATGACCCTGGAGCCTCCCACCAGTGCGGTCGCTGTGAGTTCAAATCCAACGCATGCTGGCTTCCTCCGGCCGTACGTGGGAAGGTATGGCAGCAACTTGTGGATGGCCTCAGGTTTCTGCCCGGTCTCCTCCCACCGTAATGCTGGCTGCCATCGTGAAACACATAAGTGAAACATTCTTGAGTACGCCGTAAAACACCAATCAAATAAATAAGTAAATCAATCAGATGGCCACGTTGGATATATGAAGAGTTGCTATTGAGATACGTATTTCGATTATCGGCAACAAATAAACTAGCATGGTACGCGTTTTGGATACTGATTTCACTCATTCGCCGAGGACATTCCTTGCGTCTTTACAGCATCACTGAAAACTGTTGACTGCTTCTCTTTACATGAATTGATATCACACTTTATAGATTTTCTTGCGATAATTGACCTGGAACCTCCATACTGGTTGACGACTGGTGTACGAATGTATACGCTTAGATTCTCTTTTATGCGATCATCACTCTTCTTTTCTCCATCCTGTCCCTTACCTAGCGCTGCTGATCTTATTTCTATTCTCATTTCGTTATGACTTGTAGCAGGCCATAATACTCTGAAACGTAAAGATCTCCATTACACCTCATACAGCTAATTACATCAACTCCTCTTTTCTCTTGCCTTCGTCATCTCTGACATCGTTATCGCTTACTAATCTCTCCATTACCTAGTATCAGTTTCTTTCTTAGTCAGTAGCCATTCTACTCCAAATGAAATCATATAATTAAGTCTTCCTGCTGGTAGATCTACACAATTTTGGCTATTCCATTTATTCGTTCCATCCAACCCATTCCATTCGTAAATACGGATTCACTACATGTGTTAACCTTGGCTAATTTCCTGTAGAGGTATTTCTTTAATCCACGCCTGATTTCCGGTCAGTGCAGTCTTACTTCGGCGCCGATATACATCTCCTTGCCTGTTTATATCCTACTTTGAAGACACCTAGCCATTCACCATACCTTCACTTTCAGGCCGTTACAAGATCTGAGTGATGAATACGTTCATATATATAACTTAATTAGTAACTGTATATAAATATAGTAACGATTTCACTTTGATCCATCTAGGTAGATTAGATTAAACAGAACACTAAACCTAAATCTGGTCAACTTCATTGATATATATATATTATATACATACATATATATCGGTCTATTAGGGAGGCGCTCAGTTGGTTAGCGCGCTAGCGCAGCGTGGGAAAGTCTGGCATCAACCTGCGGATGGTCGTGGGTTTCCCCCGGGTTGTACCTGCTTTCCACCCACCATAATGCTGGCCGCCGTCGTATAAGTGAGATATTCTTGAGTACGGCGTAGAACACCAATGAAATAAATAAATAAATTTCAGGGAAGGCAACTCTGTACGTGTATATGTCTATTGTTTCCACAACCGTTCAAGCGGTCGACTTCACACTTGCCGGGTTTAGGGCTGGGGCCCAAGGAAGTGTAGTGATTAGTATTCAACTATTGACTATGTAAATTAGGTGGTCACAAATCTTTAGTTTTTACATGCATGTATTTCTTAGCTGTGAAGCAAATATTATACGAAGCAGGGGCATGCTATTTACACCGAGTGACAGATAGGAATTATTTTGAACTGGCATTGCTCTAATGTTTAACAATTTCTGACCTTGTACTACTCACCAAAGTGCCTTCAACAGAAAACTGAGAATAGAACTGAGCTGAAAACTGACATAAGCCTACTTTGTATAGGCCTACCTATGCATACAATGAGTGGGTATACTTTATAGCAAGGGGCCTCCGTGGCTCAGTCGGTTAGCGCGCTAGCGCAACGTAATGACCCAGGAGTATCTCACCAATGCGATCGCTGTGAGTTCAAGTCCAGCTCATGCTGGCTTCCTCTCCGGCCGTACGTGGGAAGGTCTGATAGCAACCTGCGGATGGTCTTGGGTTTCACCGGGCTCTGCCCATTTTCCTCCCACAATAATGTTGGCCGCCGTCGTATAAGTGAAATATTCTTGAGTACGGCGTAAAACACCAATCAAATAAATAAATAAATAAATACTTTATAGCAAAGGCGGTAAACCAGGCAAGCATGTGGTCTATTCGTAGCCTGAGAAAGACTTCTGGTTGAAAGCAGTTCAGTACTTTACTTATTTATCTATTGATTTCATTGTTGTTTAACGCCACTTTAGGTGTTTATTATTTTTGTTTCAACTGTGGAGGATTCTAAAGCGTAAATAACCCTTCCCGTTTAGTGACAGTTTCTTATCTCTTGGCCATATGGCCTCCTTCGCGCTTCTCATCAAGCCGTACATTGCCTATTGCCTACAGTTTATGATATTTCCCTGCGTATGCTGAATTGTGTTAAGATCAAATGACCATGATAAATACTGTTAATTTGCCATCAACATTTGTCGTACACTTTTCGGAATATTAATTTCAATACCTATATTACTTATGTCTTCAGATCCTGACTAGGTTGTGGATGGTCATTGTCATAGAATCGTTGTCGGCCATTGTCTCAAATTTCAGACACATGTCTTTAATGCAACCGCCCCAAGGTCATTCAGAGGGACGCAGCTGGTGTATATGTGTGTGGATTCAGCCTCAACCTTTTTCAATATTTCGTATTTCAAAAGCACTCAATCTATAAGCCTTTTCCAGACGAATATAATTCCTGATTAACCATCTTAGGCCGGGCAAGACAATTTAGAACCTTATTGAGCGCGTTGTTTCAAACAGTGTCCTTTCGTTCAGAGTATCGAATGCAATTAATTCAGTCTACTCAATTATTCTTGGGTCCGCGGGATGGTGTCTTCATGAATAAATTTAATGGGAGCTGCAGTGAATTGTTCACATTAACAGTCCTGCTTAGATTGCGGATCACAAGTGGGTGACAACGCTCACACCCCTTGCCCGCGTCCCCACCATGGGAAAATGGGCCATCAGTGCGCATGCCCAATGTCCTCATCTACCTTGATACCCTTCAAAGCCACCATGTTGTTGTCAGTGTACACTAAAGATGACACTACAGATGGAGAAAAAAATTTATTTCCTAACAAACCCATGACAAGAACCTTTAGCCTGTGCTTCCAACAAACAACTGAGAAGGTCCTCTATTAGTCCACAAACGTTACCCCCAAATCCAAAAGCAGATCGAAGTGGGTTGTCTACGCGACCGCACAACCAACATTGGACAAGCGTCTATAGTCTACCTGACCGCACAACCAACATTGGACAAGCGTCTATAGTCTACCTGACCGAACAACCAACATTGGACAAGCGTCTATAGTCTACCTGACCGCAGTACCAACATTAGGCAAGCGTTGATAGTCTACAAGAACATACAACCGGAAAGTACGAGACGCCACAGGCTACAGCAGACAAATATTTACCGGACGGCACAAACAACGACAAATACTTACGTGACCAGATAAGCAAGGACAGTATACCTGACCCCAAAAGGCGCTTTTATTCCCGTGACTTCACAAGCAATAGACAATTTGACCTCAAAAGTAGCATCCGATATGTCTTAGTGACCTAGGAACTGACAATGTCAAAGGAAGTACACTTTCCAGTCATACAGATATCGCCGAGCAGGATTATCCCATCATACAGAAATACCGGCGACCTGGGGACTGACCCTTCACACAGAGATGCCAAAATATCGTAGACAAGGGGGTTTTACAGAGATGTCGGCGACCTCAGGACTTTAAAGTTATACCCACATACCGGCGACCTGGGGACTGACCCTTCACACAGAGAAGCCAAAATATCGTAGACAAGGGGGTCTTAAAGAGATGTCGGCGACCTCAGGACTTTAAAGTTATACCCACATACCGGCGACCTGGGGACTGACCCTTCATACAGAGAAGCCAAAATATCGTAGACAAGGGGGTCTTAAAGAGATGTCAGCGACCTCGGGACTTTAAAGTTATACCCATATACCGGCGTCCTGGGGACTGACCCTTCATACAGAGATGCTAAAATATAGCAGACATGGGGGTCTTACAGAGATGTCGGCGACCTCAGGACTTTAAAGTTATACCCACATATCGGCGACCCGAGGACTGACTCTTCACACAGAGAAGCCAAAATATCGTAGATAAGGGGGCCTTACAGAGATGTCGGCGACCTCAGGACTTTAAAGTTATACCCACATACCGGCGACCTGGGGACTGACCCTTCATACAGAGAAGCCAAAATATCGCAGATAAGGGGGTCTTAAAGAGATGTCGGCGACCTCAGGACTTTAAAGTTATACCCACATACCGGCGACCTGGGGACTGACCCTTCATACAGAGAAGCCAAAATATCGTAGACAATTGGGTCTTACAGAGATGTCGGCGACCTCAGGACTTTAAAGTTATACCCACATATCGGCGACGTGGGGACTGACCCGCTATCGCGTCATACAGAGCTATCGGAAAACTGGTCCTGGTCCATACAGAGATATCAGAGACCTGAGGGCGGCTACGTCACACAGAGAGTTGGGCTGTATAGTCATACAGAGATAAGAGGCCACATGAAGGCTATTCCAAATTATCGTGGCTACATGTAGTAATATCAAACTTTCTGCGAAGAAAATACGGTAATTATGTGGATTCATAAGGGATTTTTTAGTATTCAGAACCTCCTGTGCATTGACAATTACTCCTTGATCATTAAGCCAATGACCGGCCCCCGATAGCACAGTTCGTCGAGCGTCCCCTTCAGAAGCGGTAGATCCAGGATCAATCCTGGGTCGAGTCACCCCTAACACCTTAAAAGAGGAAGTTGTAACTTCCTCGCTTGGCGTTCAGCACGAAGGGGATAGCCCAACGACTGGTTGACCCGTATTAGTATAATGGCTATCGCGGGGTGGCTTACTTGCCTTCGGTAAGTAGTCTCGGTGAAGCAGCAATAGATAAAAGATCGGTGGAAATCCGCCCTGCGACAAGGAGGCACATCACATGCACACTAAGGAATCCTCCGTCGTCATATGACTGAAAAGTACGACGTTAAACCAGGCACACAACAGTGAGATTAGTTATTGCAGTTTACGAACAGCTGACAGATTGGCGAGTTAGAAGTTGTTTAGTTTACCTGTCCTGGATCGCTGTAAAAGTTTGGTTTTCATCATGTTGGTGCGGTGTTTATACTCATACACTGGAATAATAACTGGAAAATATGTCACCATTCAGTAAATTGATCACCATTGTCTGATAGCATTAACTGTATCACGGGATACCGCTTTAGTGCTGATTCCGTTGTTCCTAGACAAGGGTTAGACTTATGCCGGACCAGACAACTGTCTATTATTGCTGACTACAACCGATTGTTCAGAAGGTTAAGGGCTACTCGCGCCATATGGATGTGCGCGTACCATGTGCTCAAATCGGCATGATGTACATGTTGTTGATGTTGTTGTTTTTTCTTCTGAACGACGATAGTGTGAGCTTAACGTCTCTCCAGTCGTTAGAGCTAATGGTGTGTTAGACTAAATATCAGGGACGGACATCTCGTAAATGTTCTTCTTTGCGTCATTTGTTCCTCGATAAGTAATCACCTAAACCTTGAAGGAAAACTTGATATTCCGGTTTAAAACACATACACTCAAGGTTAAATTTAACAGAAAGTCTATTGTCGGAGTGATGATAGAGTGTGTTCTGTTTTTGCAACAAAATATTATCACATTCAATGTAATATCTAGTTAGTCTAATAGAACGCTTATGTTGAATTGATAGAATCTGTGTGTTTTATTTAATCTGCTGCCATAACAGAATACATTCTAGCATCACTCATATAACAGACTTTCTCTTAAATTTAACGGATAAATTTTTTTAGTGTACCCTCTTCCGCAAATGGCGTGCTGAATTCCCTCACGAATGGCGCGGAAATGTAATAAATCTAGGTAGTTGTAGAATGTTTCACAAAGCCGTTGTTCACACGATTCGATTCGTTGAATTCTACAATTTCCATGAAACAAACAAATTCGACGAGTCGATGCGACAAGTTTTACCTTATGAACATGGCTTAACCCAGCAGTTGACGTGGAGACTTTGGCTCTGACGACTTTGTTTCCGCAGAACTAGGCGTGTTTAAACTTCAGCTCCGAATGTCTAGATACACACTCGTGCCATTGATTCGAAATAACTCGTGAGTTTTAGCAAGTCTGTTCACACTGTACAACAGGATTTCCTCCTGTCCACGAGGAAACCCACCATCGATTTGTGGACGTTTACTGCGAGGAAATAATAGGATTGCTGGCGATCACTGACGCCGATCTGTGTGATATAAAGTGGTAATTGTCACCCACGGCCCCACTGATATCTCTTGTGAGGCAATTCTCATGGTTTCAAAAAGTGATTGATTTATTACTCTAAAAAAATAATCTGTTAAATTTAAAAGGAAAAGTTGTTGACTGAATGATGATAGAATATATTCTGTTATTGTAGCTGATTATTCTGTTAGATATGGCACAGATATTCTCTTGAATCAACATGAAGGCTGTAATATACTAACAGAATGTTATGTTGAGTATGACACAGTATTGTGTTATAAAAACACAATACATTCTAGCGTCACTCTGACAACCGATTCTGTTAACATTAGTGCTGGGGGTAAACCATCAATCTTTGGCAAGTTATTTAAAATCTTGTAGGCAATAATCAACACACATGTGACATCCTCAGCAAACTGTACAACAGAGAAGAATGCGATTCTTATTAAAATATAGCACGTTTCGTGACTACTCATTTGGCTTCACCTACTATCTTCTCACTGACTCGCTCTACCCTTAAACCAGGCTGGGGCTTATCTCTCCTGATAATGTGATAACAGTTAGGAGCAATGAGTTTGACGGTCCCTCCTATCCTACACATGCGTGGAGGACACAGATATAAACTGTTTTTGCGACCATTGACGTAAACCTGTGATGTCATACACTGTGGCTTGCTTCTAAAAACTTTTCATGGATTCTAAGGTTTTATAGGAAACAGAGAAAAGATTTGGCAGGACGACAATGACTCTCTGTGGCTCCCTTTGTCCGTGATCTCGTGTTGAACCATAGCTTTAGGGGCTCTGTGTTCTGTTACCCGAGGCTGTGGCGTTTATAGCGCTGTAACAGAGACAAATCTATACTCGATTTATCCTGTCTCGTTGTACGAGCGTACGGCACCTTTAAGAGCATCAGCTCCTTCTATATCAGTCTTTATTTCCACCGTTGTCGATCAAGGCGCTGAGACCAAATTGATTAGCAGAAATACAACGTTGTAAAGGTGGAGGGACTCGTAGACTCCAAACTATGCATACCATATGAGCAAAGATGTCTCATCCATCGCGATAACAAAAGTGCTCTGAGATATTACCACTGGCATTTACCACGTAAATTGTAGAAAACTTAATTCTGTTTCCCTTTGGAGATGAAAGGAATTCCCGAAAATAGCATCTGATTACCAGAGACAGACTTAGAAAACTACTTATGTTGGGACTTATGAGAGGGTTCTCAAGCAGGTGTTAACGGGGTCAAAGGGCGACCGACATGCAAGGGAAAAGGAAAGGACTAACATGAGGCCATCAGGGTAATGAGGGTGATGGATAGACATACACAGGTCGGCTGATAGGGCAATGTAGCAGAAAAAGAGAAGCTGGAGAAGCTGGAGAAGCTGGTTTTGGAAAAGACAAAAAGCAAATAAATATGTGGAAAGGGACAAACGATTGATAATGGATTGTGCAAGGGTGCAAATACTAGACACCAATGTGGAAGAAGACCAAAAACTGACACGGAATAGAAATGCGAACAAGGACAAAGAATAGACATAGATATGTGGAAGGGGACAAACAATAGATAGCTTAGAGATCTAAAAGACACAAAGAGTAGACAGGGGATAGATATGCAGAAGAGGGCAGGGGACAGAATAGAGGTTTCCAAGGGGACAAAGAATAGATAGGGTAGAGAAGTGAAAGGAGACAGGGAGTAGACAGGGGATAGATATGCAGAAGTGGACAGGGGACAGAATAGAGGTTTCCAAGGGGACAAAGAATAGATAGGGTAGAGATGTGAAAGGAGACAGGGAGTAGACAGGGGATAGATATGCAGAAGTGTGCAGGGGACAGAATAGAGATTTCCAAGGGGACAAAGAATAGATAGGGTAGAGATGTGAAAGGAGACAGGGAGTAGACAGGGGATAGATATGCAGAAGTGTGCAGGGGACAGAATAGAGGTTTCCAAGGGGACAAAGAACAGATAGGGTAGAGATGTGAATGGAGACAGGGAGTAGACAGGGGATAGATATGCAGAAGTGTGCAGGTGACAGAATAGAGGTTTCCAAGCTGACAAAGAATAGATAGGGTAGAGATGTGAAAGGAGACAGGGAGTAGACAGGGTATAGATATGCAGAAGTGTGCAGGGGACAGAATAGAGGTTTCCAAGCTGACAAAGAATAGATAGGGTAGAGATGTGAAAGGACACAGGGGATAGATATGCAGAAGTATGCAGGGAACAGAATAGAGGTTTCCAAGCGGACAAAGAATAGATAGAGTAGAGATGTGAAAGGAGACAGGGAGTAGACAGGGTATAGATATGCAGAAGTGTGCAGGGGACAGAATAGAGGTTTCCAAGCTGACAAAGAATAGATAGGGTAGAGATGTGAAAGGAGACAGGGTGTAGACAGAGGATAGATATGCAGAAGTATGCAGGGAACAGAATAGAGGTTTCCAAGCGGACAAAGAATAGATAGAGTAGAGATGTGAAAGGAGACAGGGAGTAGACAGGGTATAGATATGCAGAAGTATGCAGGGAACAGAATAGAGGTTTCCAAGCGGACAAAGAATAGATAGAGTAGATATGTGGAAGGAGACAGGGAGTAGACAGGGGATAGCTATGCAGAAGAACGCAGGAGTGGGTAGGTGGGGCAGGGAACATAAAAGAAGTTTCGAGTAGACAGGGATTAGATGCAGAAGAGAGCAAGCGGTATCATAAAGGTATCGAAAGGGACAAGAAAAGACAGGAGCTTGCGGAAGTAGACGAAGAATAGACAGGGAATAGGTATGTAGAAGAGGGCAGGGGAGGAAATGGTTGAATCGAAGGGGACAAAGAATAGACCGCATGCAAGATAAAGAATACACGTGGAATATGAATGTACAAAAGGAATGTGGATAGAATATAGTTCTTGAAGTGCGCAGAGAACTGACAGGGACAAGAGATATGTAATGACTGTGTATATCGATTACTTTGCTTTCACACGCCACAAATATTTGTCAAATCCAGTAACGACAAATATGACCAGTTTTAGACCTATGTTTGCTTTTCTCTGCTTTTGGAGTTGAATTTCACTGCTTAGAAATGTTTTTCCAGCTGCACCTGTAGCTCTGTCCAGTTCTGTATACTGATTCCTGAATCCCCAAGTATAAGATACCTCAGGTCACATGCGTGGTTTTACAAGTCAGTTTCTTGAATAGCTTTTGAAGTATTAAAAATCATTGCGTGCAACATATATATATGGGTCCGATTCGAGAAAGAATCAATGTCAACAGTTTTTGGTCCTTGAAGCTCAATTTGTGATATGGTCGTCGTCCATGCTACTTTTTGATTGATCATTTAGGCCTGTATTTTACACGCTATTGTATTTTACACGCTACACGGGGTAACTTTTGTTTTTTTGTTTTTTTTTTTGTTCCATGGTTACACATGATATATGCAATAGTAAGCTATGTGTCGTATCTACTCGTAATCAGTTAGACTAAAATATCAGATTCATACATGGAGATCACGAATAAACAACAACGATGACATTGACTGAGACATAAAAAAGTGTGTAGAAATCTTCCAGTGTTCAGTTCGTTTGTACATTCCATAGCCAGTGAGAGCTGTTAGATATTAAAAATTGTAACTCTTTGAATCCAAAAATAATGATTTAGGATCACATTTATTGTTTGACTTAAGTCAAATGCGGTGTTGTTGCACCGACCTCAGGTGCATTGTTGCCTGTATATTCATTAGAAATGTTTCTCCCAGTTTAACCGGAACTGACAGTTCGTTGCAGGCGGAACAAAAAACGTTTCACAAAAGTCGTTAGATTTGTTTTTATCTGCCTGGGTTTCGCCAAAAGGAGGGGGGAGAGTGTAGTGATTATAAATATGGCTACAGTCGTTATATACGGAAGACCCTGGTATGCCCGAGACATGCTAACGAGCTTAGCCATCGAGGCATGCCCTGTGTCAGCTTGCCCAGGACTATTTGGAGTTGTGTCAACAACAAGCTAAAAATATACGATTATGTTTCCACGGTAAAAACATTATATCTGTAAGCTTAATCAGTGGGTCTTAACGCTCAGTGATGCGTTGTTTATGGTGTCTGGAAAAATTTGCCACATACAGAAATAGCATGTAGACATGTGTGTGAGGTGTTGAACTGACCGATAGCTTCATCTGATACAGTACAAAGAACTGAAGAAATCACAGGTTAATATCCGGACTTTTGTAAATAAGACGGACAAATAACTATGAAATTAATTGAATCGCTTCGTGAGTTTCTTAAGTATTATTAAAGTTTCCGATCAGTTTAAGGTACACGTAAATTTAAAATACAGTGAACCGTAAAGCCGGAATATTATTCACTGATTGCTTTAATTGTTTGTTTATTCTTTGGTTACAAAAGTCAAGCAGTTGTCCTTTGATCTGGGAGATTTGTCCCCCCCCCCCCACCCACCCCCAACAACAAGCCTACAACCAACGGGTTATTAGCACCTGACCTGATACCAAACTGAACACAATGCATGTATATTTTTTGCCAAACAATATTGGAATGGTGCACTAGGAACATGCCTGGCAAAGTAAAAAGTAAGTCGGAAGGTTTGTCAGCCACCTGTGCATGGTCGTGAATTTACCCCGGGCTACGTTTCCTTCCACCACATGCTGGCCGCCGTTGTATAGACCTAACTGAAATATTCCTGAGTAGTTCGTAAAACATCAATGAAATAAATGAATAAAAAAAGTGTCACAAAACAAAAACAAAAAAGTGGTCAACACCCATAAAAATAAATCCTCTTATTTAAGAACAATTTCCTGAATAAATATTTGTCTTCAGACATTTCCTTTTTGCTCTCAGTACTTAAATGACTTCACACATAGGTTATCATTAGCTAAACGTTAATTGACTTCACACATAGGTTATCATTAGCAAAACGTACCGAAATAAATAAATGGTCACGTCATATAGGCTCAACAAATTAAATATGGTATATAAAGCCCACTTCACAATTCAAACATTTAAATGCTCTTAACAACATTCATGAAAATTTTATATAATTATTTGGAGATATTTTTACGAGCAGTTTTCCCTTGTGCCGCTAAAATTATTGTCAAAAGTCTTCTCTTACTGTTGTATAGGGTTGTAGAATTTTCCTTTGTGAAAAATATTCTATCATATACATATATTTTGATCTAAGTCTTTTTCAGTGTATACTTTTTCAATCTAATGTTGTTCCAAATATTTGCATAGTTAATCTCTCTTTGTTAGTAATGACGGTACAATGTAAGGTTGTACCAAAAATATGCATAGCTTATCTCTCTTTGTTGGCAACGGCAGTGCAATGTAATTTTGTACCGAAATGTGCATAGTTTATCTATTTTGTTAGCAATGGCGATGCAGTCTAAGGCTGAACCGAAAATGTGCATAGCTTATGTCTTTTGTTAGCAATGGCGGTGCAGTGTGCCGTTGTACCGCAAATGTGCCTAGCTTACCTCCTTTGTTAGCAATGGCGGTGCAGTGTACCGCTGTACCGAAAATGTGTATAGCTTATCTCTTTTGCTAACAATGGAGGTGCAGTGTAGCGATGTGTCGAAAATGTGCATAGTTTATCTCTCTTTGTTGGCAATGACGGTGCTCGTCATTCGTGTTTTAAAAACTGTAGCCTTTGTTCTGATGTTGATGACGATAAGATAAATGCACCCGGGTCAGTCTGACGTCAGAATATTAAAAAACCAAATGAGAATAAACCAAAAGCAGATTTGTCCAGTTTCTTTCCAGCAAACACAAGCCAGAAATTACACGTACGCTAACAAAATAAGACAAAAATGCGTCATAATCTTCAAGATAAATTTAATCTGATGACTTTGAATTTCAGATCAAAAAGTTTTGCTGTTCATCTTTAAATCTCAATGAGGAATCTTTACAAGGACTACTTGTTTCCTTAAACTGAAATAAGTGAGTACTACGTCACCAGTTTGCTCAAACAGCGTCATCGAAAAGGCAGGAATGAACACCAGACTACACAGCTTGGACCTCAATTATTTTAGGTAGGAACTTTCCACATTGACGGGGACACAAGTAGCTGTTTTGCTCAGAGATTCTTGTTTGAGACTGTAATGATACAACGTATGTCAGAATGAATCGTTTTCCACAGTATGCTTCTTGAGAGAACAAAAGGAGACAATTCAGGTTTATCCATTTACCTACAGAAGATTAAAAGTTACTGGTACATGAATCGGTCGGGTTTTTTTACTTATACGGAGTAGATGATGTGGGGTAACATATAAAACAACAAAAAAAGCTTACCAGCTTTATTCTTGAGGCGTTAAAATGGCTTTAAACTGCGATTTCCCCAACATCCCAGCGGTCAGTCCGGAAATCAATTAGCCTGCTTCGGTGAATTCAGCTGTGATATCTGTTAAAACAACTTGTTAGGGGACAGTCGGAATTGGGAGCGTTATACTGGTCAGCATGTCCATCGATGACGTCATTTCCGAATATTTCCGACCATTGACCGGAACATATGTATAAAATAGAGGAGTTTTTAAGAAATATACATCAAAAATGAATTTTTTTTTTTGGTTTGGCATACCTTTCCTTATTTTCGTTAAAACTATTTTCTTCGTTTTATAGTACCTTTTAATATGTTCTTTAAACTTTAGCCCACACAGCGCTTGCTGACAAGCCATTGTCGTTTTGTACAGGATACAAGTGCTGTGATTGAGTATCACCTATCTAATATCATCGCCATACCTCCCCGTGGAATATCTCGGCATGGGTACAAAATATGGCCCTTTCAGCTACTAATAGTTATTACTGAATGTCTCGCGTGAAATGACGAGGTTCAAATGATTGTTGAAACGCCTTAAACACCTACCTGGGCTCCATTAGCGCTGATCCCAGAAATCAGCTGGGAGCACTTCATGTCTTATCTTGACACGTCTGTTTTAGACTATTCGAAACATTTAATTTGGCCTTGTCACATGAAAGGTGCTAAACTGACTGTCATCTAGACAAATAACAATAATTGGGTAGCTTACTTTAGTATACGTTTGCCGCTAATAGGCTAGTTTCATTCTGGACTTTGACGTGGTCAGTCAAATTAATGAACAGACCATGTTCGCAGATCGTTTGAGACACCCGAGTCAGACGTTGAATAAAATCAACAAGTGGAGAAAGCAGGTAATGCCCTGGGAAATTTTACGCCTGATATTTCCACACTGTGATGACGTCCATTCATCCATCCGTTCATCTGGCCATCTTTTCATCTAGCCATCCTTTAATCTAGCTATCCGTTCATCCAACCATCCATCTATTAATCCATCCATTTATCCATCGATCCATCCAAGAATCCACTCAATCATCCACCCGCCCATATCCATCCATCTAACCATCCATCTGTTCATTCATTTATCCAATTAGTCTATTGCATCTATCATTGCAATCCTTTCAAAGCATTGTCAGCACCTTTGTTGTTTAGCACCTGCGCATTGCAGCCGCCCTTTTCGATGGCGTTGGGCTTCATAGTGTAATAGATGATAACCCGTCTCATGGCCACTTGTCTCTTGATTAATCACAATAACTTCCCAAGAAAATTTCTAAGAGCGGCCTTCAAACGTCAAAAGGTGCTTTCTTGATTGCCCTAAAGCATGTTAACTTTTTCTATAAGAGATATATTTACTCCAAGGACTCCAGTCTATCCCATTGGTGGTTATTAAGGGGTGATGCTCAATGTCAAGATGTCTGTAAGAAGCCTTATGGTCGTAGTGGATGCCAAAGATACCACATCATCATGTAGAACAAACTGCGCATTCACTTACGTAATCCAACATTACTATTATACAAGCGTATCTGGTCTTAAATACGGCCTCCACACGTGGCTAACCGTGCGTTGCGCAATGTGTGACGTAAGGCTGACGTCATATTGTCCGAAAACAAATCTTGTATCATTACGTCACTGTCTGTGTCTGCCGTGATATATAAGCGTGTCTGACTAAAGACATATAGGATGTTAGTGTATTGTTCTGTCATGACATTACCAATCTGTATCTGGGCTGAAGCACATGCCATGCCTGTGCATGCTTACATGCTTGACCTTAAACACTAATAGAAGTCTTGAGGCAAAATTGCCTGAGGACAAATAGACGCAGCATGGTGTTATATCATTTTGTCCAAACACACGTTTTTATTTCACATCTAACTTACGATGTACATAATGTAATATACAACAATATCTAACATTCAACACACACCACGTCATCATATAACTAAATTTTATCCAATGTCATAGTATGAAATAGCTCTATCCTAACCAAACGTCTGTAGGACCTTCGACCCATGCCATGTAATTATTGTTTAAGTATATATATGGCCCTATCTCACCAAAGACACAGGTCTTCTTCTTATATAATTATGTCTGACCTTGACCCCACAATGCGTTGTTATATAACTTTTTCTGACCTTTGTCACGTCATTTTCTTACATAACTGTGTCATGAACATTATCGTGTTGTACATAACAGTTTCCCACATTCAATAGGCACCGCGTTGTTATACAAGTACATGTAAATATGCACCTGGTACTTTGTGCATGATAAAGCTGTCGTGACCACAAGCTGTGTCTGACCTTTGACACCCAAGCTGTGTCTGATCTTTGACACCCACCAGGGTTAAGTATCGTCCAGACTATCAAACATGACTCAAGAAGAGTCAACTTGAAATGGAATCAACAAGTTGAGCCGTGTTGAGTAGTCTGGTATTTTTATGTAAACAGGATGAGTCAAGTTGAGTGAGAGTAGCCAATCAGCAGACATGTAGAAATAACATGACCCTCTTCAGACACCTGACCTGGGCAAAATGGCAACACCAAAGGCGAAAGAGAGAAACTGGTCTCACGATGGGATAGTTTCTTTGGTACGGAAGTGTGGAAAATACCCTTGCCTGTACAACACTATCTCTAAGGATTACACAGACAGGGACAAAAGAAAATCATTGTGTCTCATGCACTGGAGAGAAAGATGGAAATTTCCCTCCAGTGCATAGACCGTTTGGTAAAAAAGATCAGCTCATCATGGTTTAACACACGACCTCGGTGTTGGACAATGTAGCCATGCTGTCACATAACTTTGAATGACCGAACAGATTCGCCATTCTGTCGCATAACTGTGTCTGGGCTAACAGAATTGCCATGTTGTCACATAACTGTGTCTGATCGAACAGACTCGCCATTCTGTCGCAAAATTGTGCCTGACCTAACAGACTCGCCATTCAGTTGCATAACTGTGTCTGGGCTAACAGACTCGCCATGATGCCACATAACTGTGTCTGACCGAACAGACTCGCCATGTTGTCACATAACTGTGTCTGACCTAATAGACTCGCCATGATGCCACATAACTGTGTCTGACCTAACAGACTCGCCATGCTGTCACATAACTGTGTCTGGCCTAACAGACTCGCCATTCTGTCACATAACTGTGTCTGACCTAATAGACTCGCCATGCTGTCACATAACTGTGTCTGGTCTAACAGACTCGCCATTCTGTCACATAACTGTGTCTGACCTAACAGACTCGCCATGATGCCACATAACTGTGTCTGACGTAACAGACTCGCCATGCTGTCACATAACTGTGTCTGACCTAAGAGACTCGCCATGCTGTCACATAACTGTGTCTGACCTAATAGACTCGCCATGATGCCACATAACTCTGTCTGACCTAACAGACTCGCCATGATGCCACATAACTGTGTCTGACGTAACAGACTCGCCATGCTGTCACATAACTGTGTTTGACCTAACAGACTCGCCATTCTGTCACATAACTATGTCTGGCCTTACAGACTCGTCATGTTGTCACATAACTCTGTCTGACCTAACAGACTCGCCATGCTATAACATAAGTGTGACTGACCTAACAGACTCGTCATATTGTCACACTTCTCTGTCTGACCCAAACCACACGCCACATGCACGCTCTTAAAGTTTAAGATACACAGAACTTTTTTATAACTTTGTCTGATCTAGACCATGTTACGTTGTTATATAACTCTTACTTACCTAGATCATGTTACATTGTTATATAAGTTTGTCTGACCTAGACAATATAACGTTGCTATAGAACTCTGTCTGACCTACACCACGTTGCATTGTATATGTTATATAACTAGCTGTGTCTAACAGGTTTTAAACCACTTCCACAGAACAAATCCCTAATTGAGGTAAATTGACCATTTGTCGACTAATACACCGTCGTCACTGCTCAGGTTTCATTCTCTGTGCTATGTATTTTATATCACATCCCTGCATAAACCAGGATTTTTCTGGTGGATTAAGCATCCCACAGGCCAAATCCTTTTGCATTCTTTTCATGTGACCGTTATAAAATGTGATGACAATGCAGCATTTTGAGTCATTCAAATCTAAGGCCATGCATTGCTATATAATTGTGTCTGACCTAATAGACTGGTCATATAGTTTTATAGCTTTATAAGATGCATGCCGTGATATATAGCAGTGTCTGAGTTAGCAGACGTACCATGTTGTTATAGAACTGGCCTCATCTAAACCACGATATGTTGCTATGTAAATAGCATGTCGACAATAACGACGGAACGGCGGTCCGTGACCTTGGCATGTAAGTCTCAAGGATATTACGTCGACTATCTCGATGAAATGATCGACCGTGACCTTGGCATGTTTGTCTCAAGGGTATAACGTCGACTATCTCCATTGCTTGATGGGCCGTGACCTTGGCATGTATATTTGGAGGGTATTACGTCGACTATCCCGATGTGATGATCGACCGTGTTTGTCTCAAGGATATTACGTTGACTATCTCGATGTCATAATCGGCCGTGCCCTTGTGATGTATCTTTCAAGAGTATTACGTCGACTAACCCCGATGTAATGATCGACCGTGACCTTGGCATGTATATCTCAAGGTTATTACGTCGACTACCCCAATGTAATGATCGCCCATGACTTTTGGCACGTAAATCGCAAGGTTATTATGTCGACTACCCAATGATCGATCATTACTTCGGTATTTATATTCTGGAGCAACTTCATTTAAATGGATATAGAGTCAACCCTGAACGGCTGAAGTGAGATAGCCAGGTCTAGCCTATGCCTACCCTAAGGTGAATTTTGGGTATGGCTGATTTGTTCAAACGTGACCACGACTGTAGGACTTAACCCAGGAAGCCATATTTCCACTGTAAGCTAATCAGCGTCAATTCTGTATTCCTTAAGGAGGAAAGTTGAGAAAAATAATTCACGAAGATTTATTACATCGATTATCCCGATTGACTGATTGACCGTTAATGGTAGTGTTTACACTCAAATTTATTGCTTCAGTGATCTATTACATGAGATTATAATACTGTTCGATCGGAAAGTGCTCACTTTCTACAGCTACCACGTCTTGCGTCGAGCCTGTGATGAATCAGACCCCTAATCGCCAGTAATGCTTGTCAATCGTCTAGAACGTTTAGTCTACGAGCGTAAGCATTGGCCACTGTAATAATCTGAAACGACTATTCATAGTCGAACATCAACAGTGTTGAGTTATTCGGAAATTCGCCGTCTTAACGGTACATGTGTATTATAAACTCTGTTTTATTATAAACGAGCCAGGTTAGTTTCATTCCCCAGTTCATACAATGGTCCCTTCATTGCATGGCTCCTTTGGAAATGTCAGGGTATTATATTTCAAATCATCTTCCGTTTCTTTGTTGACCAACTTTCACACAATAAGACTCCTCCTACGCGCAGGTTTTGAGAGTTTTTCCGCGGAAAATGCCATTGGCTGTGTCAAAACATAGTGAATATTTGTTCTCCTCACAAACATCATTTCGTTGTTAATTTCCATTGTTTTCTTTTCATTTTTAATGTCATTATTAGGGGACCCAAGGTAATTTCACTGATTTTTTCGTACACCCACTGCTATACAATATCACGTTGAAAATGCTTCCTGGAAGTTCCTTGCGCAGCTCCAGTCGCCTGAAGTATAAGTGTGGACACATAGTAGGGCATCCACAAACCGGGCAAATCCCAACATTATTTGATGTTCTGTTGTGGGCAGCACAAACAAAAGACAACTGATTAACGGATTTAAATTTGGACAGATAAACAACAGTCCAGTATCACTAAGTTTTCTCTAATTCGATTGGTGCTTAACACCAAATTGTTAATAATTTGCACGCAGAGGACACCAGAGTGGCCTCAATAGATCGACACCCTTTGACAGGTAGATGAGAAACCTTCGGAGCTGAAGCCGCACCAAAACTGGCTAGAGCTTGATTCGAACATTTGACCTTACTAACCAGCGACACTTCCGCCTCCACACCCATTTACATCCACCCCCATAGCATTGCTATTCCCTTACTAAGTTCATTAAGTAGTACCATACGCGTGGAAGCCTACATGCATCGAAGAGACAATCAGCCTGGCTCATATTTGAACTGAACTGAACTGAACTGAATGCTTAAAGGCAGCATTGGACCAGTGTCTTCATCGACTCAGTTTATTAGTTCGTTTGCTTGAGACATCATCAGAGTTTATATACTGCGTAATGTTCATGGACAAGGGGACAACCACCATATTTGTGAGCATTGAGCACACAGTGTACAAGGTGGTCAAGGTTATCAAACACAGTGTGAAGGTCAATGAGTGGATCCTATTTTGGAGTGTACCTAGCAGGATGCCTGACAAATACTGCTGTCCTGGCAGCCTAATGTTGGATTTGAATTCTTACCCTCCACGGACATTGGCAGCCCATATTCAAACACCACCACCCAACACACAGCAAAATTTCGAGCAATATACAGGGTGTCCCAAAAGTCACGCACCATCCAGAGCGGTGTGTTGCCCCATCTCTTCCAAACATAGAAACCAATTCCACTTTCTAGTACTGTTAGTTTATTAGTCATAATTAACTCTGAAAGAGGGGAAAAAATTTAAAATCAGTATCAAATCTGAAAAACAGGAAAAAAATGAAAATCAGGATGGTGCGCGACTTCTGGGACACCCTGTATAAGCAGAGACTCTGAAAATTCTGTAATTACAAGCATCTAAAAGGCCTGTGATATTTTTATTGGTCTAATCCAGCCAGTTCAAAAAGCTGTACTTATATAAAACACAACATTCATCAGCAGTGATTGACGAGAAATGGAAAACACACTACAAACACGTACGCACATTACATACAAATGGAAAATGAAATGCACACATTCACAAGTTATAATACTATATCCTTCGTTTCGAGTAAATACTCAACTATAGCTATACACCAAAAAAAAGAAACCATAGAGAACAAACCAAATCATATCAGCCTTTCTTTTATGTAATATTATGCAGAAAAATAAAACAAATTCACAAATAAGATTTGGAACAAAACTTCATCCACAATATATATCATTCATAATTAAGTACATTATAGAAATATAAATTTTCCGAATCTTTCTTGTAAACCTATTATTCATAGTGTTATCATTCGACATGAAAAAAAATTGTATAAACTATGTATGAAAGATTAATATGCTTCTCAGTTGTATATGTCTATTTGAAAACAAACTGAAGTACTCTACCTTTCTCTTCTCTTTCTATTTAAAACGTTTACGACTAAATTTGCCAAACACAGGATGCAAAAATAAACATATAATTCTATAGTGCAGCATCAAGATCTGTCCAGCTCAATACCAGTAGCAAAACATTTACACCCAAGTTTTCCATGGAAACAATAAAGCGCTGGATAATAATAATAATATGACGCTGTGTACATTCAAACCGTTCTAGAAAGATGAACTTCATTAATAATTGAGGTTGTGGCCCTACCTGCAATTATCTCATCTAGCCTCAAATCAGTCCACCCAATAACAATGGCTGCGTATCCAGCACAATTACAAATAAATGGTCATTCAGACAAATTACAAATTTGAGACCTGTAGTCCCTAAGTGACGACACATGAAAGGCACTGCTTGATTTGCAAGCCAACACACGTGGTATTCATGAATTGCTTGATTTTCAAGTAAACTGAACTCTACTGCTTGATTCCGCCACAGCTTGGTTTGAAAGCCAACAGTGCCCAAACATAAAGGCCACTGCTTGGTTTGAAAGCCAACAATGTCTATACAAACAGGCAACTGCTTCGTTTGAAAGCCAACAATGTCTATACATACAAACCACTGCTTGGTTTGAAGGCCAAAAAATCTATACTACGTGATTCGTGGACCGGAGTAAAATGTCTCTGAAGAGGTAGCGATGATATCAACACATAACTATGTATCGATTGATATACTGATATGTAAATAGTGCTTATACTGAAATGTAATCGTTATATACTGCATGATAATCACATTTTGAAGCCAGAACAACTGGCAACAATTTCTAATCACTCATTGGCTACAAACATAAAGCGTCTATTACAGCAGGAGGTAAATTATTCTGGGTAGAGACACATGTTTTCCATAAATACACATCACATTAGAAAATATGAAAAATGATACAAAGGAGCAAAAGTTAACCATACAAGTCTGCAGAACCAAAGTACAGCAGTTGGTTGTGATTGAATGGTCAAACAGATCCAGACAGTCCAGGGTTTTATGTACAGTTAAAGTTGGGAGAGAGGAGAAGTTTAAACTAAATAGTATTTTCTCCAAACGGCAAATATGTGCCTTCTAAAGTTAACATCTCTCACACAAATGTATATCAAAAGAAACACATGGTAATAAGTTAAACAGTACAACGATGAAGCTTTCTATATACAACAAAAATAATGTGTACAATTTGCTTACTTTATTAGCACTTCCTATGGTGTAAAGTGACTATAGACGAATCAGATTCACACTTTCGATATTGAAACCTCTAATTAGCATATCCAATCCATTATTTCCTCTCCTTGACCAATGAAAACATGTTAATCACAGCCAATCAGCTTTAGGTTCTTATTAAGATTTTGTCATTGGTTTATCAGCCTGATAGAAAAATATATTAAAAATATGCCTATTCCAATTTCCAACAAGTAAAAAAACCAAATGAATATTTACAACTCTGAGAATGACATATAATAAAACACTGTGATGTGTTGATAGAAGTCTGCATCTTAAATTTAGTGCTTGACAACAATCAGCTCATACCTGGGAAAGCCCTGATTGCTGATGATGCAATACTGTTGAAACATCAAACCATGTCTACACAAACAATTATGTACAAGTTTTCCAACCAACATCTTGGAAGTTGAATTGAAAAGCATAGAAGAAATTCTATAAATATGCATCTCCTACATACCTCATTTGATAGGGATCTCCGAAAACAAATCAGAATTAAACCTGTCATATTCTGGTCATCCTTCCACAGGGGTTAACCACATGTAAGACAGTTTTCAATCTGCTTAAACGTCTTTCAAACACTCTAAATAATGTAACCAATATGTACATGTACAAAACATTACAATATAGCTCCGAAGACTTCACATTAAAGCTAATCAACTCGCTAAATGTATACAAAAGCCAACTAAAATTATTTCAAAATCCTTTGTATATGTATGCATACCTTGTAAATAAGAAAATCACATATCCATATTTCAATTTTCACTTCGGAGACAGCAACATAGTAAAATTTTTTTGCATAAGACATGATGATATCACATAACTGAAAACCAACAAATGTTGTATACTCTTGGGATATCAGGGAAATCAGTTGTCATCTTTGGTTCACACCCACACCATCTTAGTCGCATCACTAACATGTGCATTGTTTTCTAATAACTAGCCTCAAAAACTTTTTTAATTTATCACATAAATTATGCATAGATTACTTTGGAATGTGAGGACAAAATCCAAGTGAGTTTACATACAAAAATAGCTATTAGTGAAGACAAAAAAAACATTTCTGAAGATATAATGACCACAATGCTACTGTGTGAATCAAAGTAGATCTATAGAGAATTTGCATATTCTGTATTGTTGTCTTTGGTGCCTGAGAGAGGATTCATGATAGACTTCTTTGTGCAATATTACAAAAAAAGTTTTCATGTGCAGACTTCATACAATCCACGGCGAAAGGATGGCGACCACACGATGATAACAGAGAATCTACCACTTTTACATCATAATCTGAATAAATTCTTCATATTCCAGCAACTCCCACACGCTTCCACTCTAACTTTATGTCCCTAACTTCCATAATCTGTCATGCCTTAGCATAAGGAACCAAACATTCACTCCAGCCTGACTATATCTAGTCTGATTGGTGTTTTACGCTTTACTCAAGCATATACTCACTTATACCACGGCGGCCAGCATTATGGTGGGAGGAAAACGGGCCCACGACCATTCGCAGGTTAGCCAGACTATAAAACACTGTATAAACATTGCCTCTGATACTGGTGAGATACCACTGTTTGTTCGAACTGTCTAATCCCATGTTACACCTCCTATTTTACACCAGTGTCTTGTAACTCAACCAGTCTCAGATCGATACACAGGTCTCTTCTCTCCTAACCCTGGCAGTTTCGCTGAACAAACAGACTTTTGAATCAGTCTCTACTAAATTAGTCTGACAATATTAAACATGCTTGTTTGATGCTTCTGAAACTATAGCTGAACATCAGCACTATCCATCATTCTACTTGGCCAGGCTAAATATCAAGTCAGTCAATCTTATATTTCAATCCACCACTCTTTCTCTGCTGCATTATTGGACCGTTTCTCTTCTGCATTTTACTCTTTCCGTACCTCATTATTCAACCTTTTCTTTGCTACATTATTTGACCTTTTCTTTGCTGCATAATTTGACCTTTTCTTTGCTGCATTATTTGACCTTTTCTTTGCTGCATTATTTGACGTTTTCTTTGCTGCATTATCTGACCCTTTCTCTTGACCATTTTCACTCTTTCTGTGCTGCACTATTTGACCTTTTCTTTGCTGCATTATCTGACCCTTTCTCTTGACCATTTGCACTCTTTCTGTGCTGCATTATTTGACTCCGAGTCTCTCTGCTGCAGAATCTGCTGACTCAAGCATCTCGTCAATGGCCGAGTCCTCCACCCCCAGCAAACTCTGTAGAATATCCTGGGACCTGCCTCCCGTCCCCTCCCGCCCAGTCACGCTGCTCAAAGGGGACTTCCTGTCCTGAAGGTAATTCAGCTTTTTCTTCTGAAACAAAAACATCATCACACTACATCAAAACACCAGCCATTAATTTATTTCCATGATGTTTTATGTCTTACATATTTCTCTTATAGGCTGGCAATCAGCAAAGGCTAGAGAAAACCTAGACTGCCGTGATCATACATTACTCTTCTCAGATCTTGGAATAGTTTTATGGGTGAGGAGAAACCAATGCACTAAAGTTCTGGGACAATGCCTGACAGGGGACCCTGTCTGAGACGCATAACCACCTTCTCCACTAACTTCCCTTTGTTTACCAGGAGTAAGCCAACCAAAAGTAACAACCAGACAAGACACAATAACATAACGGTCAGACAGTGTAAAGCAGTGAAGAGGCTTTTATGTTTTCTTGATTTTATTGCCACTGTGAATGAGCACTAAAGGTAGCAGTCTGCCCACATACAACTTTTCCCCTTCTTTCGCCTGACTTGTAAAACTAGGAGGAAATAGGGAGCAGGTTAGCATACCAAGAACATGTCCCCGTTGAATGTCTTCTTGTCTCTGTGCTGTGTGGCTGGAATTGTCTGCTCCTGGTGGTTGCGCAGTCTATTTAGGACACTCTCAATAACCAGGTTCTTTTTCTCTCCACCTTTGATAACTAAAACACAAACAATACATGGTGAAAGGGAGAGTGAAATGGTGAGTGGCTGAAAATGCATTGGTTTAATGAGTGAAACATTGAGAATTGGGGAGTGGCTGAGACAAGACATTTGGTGAATGAGTGTTATGCTGGGTACCTGAATGCAACACTGAGTAACTGAAAGCAACACTGGGTGAATGAGTGCAACACTGGGTCATTGATGGCAACAGTAGGTGATTGAGTGCAATGTTGGATGACTGAGCACAACAGTGGTTGACTGATCACAACAACATTGCTTACAGACTTTTCTTAAAGTGATACATACATTTTTATAATACTAGCACTGGCTGTTTTCTGCACTTATATGCCTCAAGCAGAGAAATTTGAGCATAGGACCAAGAGGGTCCATAAATGCTCTTCCCAATGCCTGGGGACTGAGCTAAGTGCATCAAGAAATGAGCCAAATTCTAACAAAGTCACAGAGCATCAGCAGCTAAATTTTTCCCTGAAGACGTCAGTATTAGAGCAGGCAGTCCCCCATTACCTGACAAACTTCATTACAACCGGAGTAATTTTAAATTGCACGAGCAAAGATTCTATAATTACCTGTGTCTTCGTTGTGAACTGAATCTTCGTCATCGCTGGCACTCATGGATTCTGGCATTTCGAAGTGCTTTTTGCGATGACGCATCATACTATGTTTCAGAGTGAATCTCTTTTGACACATGTCACACTCAAAGGGCTTTTCACCTGCAAACACAAAGCCAACAGCATTCTCCATAAGGTTAGAGTTGACATGAAAACATTAGACATATAGGAAAGACGTAAAGATTTCAAAAAACAGGTCATTCATTAACAAGAACGCACGACGGTACGCCAAAGATGATGCACAGAACCAACCACTTTCCAGCTGTAACTGTGGTTAGACAGAAATCAGAAAAAACATTTCTTAAACTTTTATCAACTCCACTATACAGCAGCAAAAACCCACCCATTTCAACGAATTCTCTCTATTCTCCAGCAAAAGAAAAACAGATATCAACCAAACTGTAACGTCCATCGGAGAACTTTTCGCCGTTTGAGTGTAAGTTTGAATGCACCCATGTGAGTGGGAAGAGTTAGCTGGATTAATTCGAAAGCAAATTTACCTGTGTGTGAACGCATGTGTCTGCGCAGATCTTGCAGGGACCAGAACCTTTTAGGGCAAAGCGAGCAGTAGACTTTACGCTGTATGTAATCAGAGGTTGCCGCATCAATGGCTGCTTCCTCCCCGGCAACCACATCGGACATGTCATTGGTCTCTGGGTCGCCACCCCTGTAATTCTTGGCCACAAGCTCTTCCATCGCTTCTGAGAAGCCCTCAATATCATCCACCCTGTTCTTCTCACGTAGTTGTGGCCAGTCCTCGCAGTGCACGCGCTCCTGATGATGCAGACACTCTTTGCGGGTTTCAAAAGAGGCGTCACAGAGATAACATTTGAAAGGGAAGTCGATGTTGTGTTCCTTCAAGTGTCGCACCAGCAGTTTTCGTGACGAGAACTTAGCAGAACATTTCCAGCATTCAGTGATTTTGTCGACGTTGTAGTTGTCTCTCTCTGGGTTCAGAGGCCTGTTAGATTGTGGGGCGGGCATCTTCTCACCTTCTTCATGCATTACGAGCTCAATCTTAGCTAGATCCTCTTCAGTGGGCTTGTAGTTCTCCTGCAAGTAATAAAACAGTAACTTATTAACCATTTTGTCTGCTGGCCTGAGAATCTCAGAAACACGAGAAAATATAGTCAAACAATATTAACAAATGTCATTGTTATTTTGATTTCTTCTGTTCCACCCACACCCCCCAAGCCCCCTGCTACAGAATTGAGAACCCCTCAGGAAAGGGGAAGAACAGACCGTAGTATTCATTACAGTTATTCTACAGCCGTCTTAATATTTCCTTCCTTTTTCTTTTTTTTCCTCCTTGCAGCTCTGAGAACCTCAGGGAGACAAGAGGAAGGCGAGACGCGAGGACGGTGCCTGTTCCAGGCGAGCTTAAGACGATGATGTATCTCTTCTTGCTTTTCCTTTGTCACACTATGGTCACCAGCGTCACAGCCTACAGGTCCTTCTCCAGAGACAACATGATCCGCTCTATGCTGCGACACGGCGCCTTCAACTCCATAGAGCGCCACCTGGCCGCCCAGTCCCAGAATCAGCCCCAGGTGACATGCTCCGGAGCTGCCTGTACCTACGCCTTCACAGTATCGGCTAACAATCACGTCATCGGAGAGTGCAATAGTTCAAACCAAGAAATAAACACAAAAGTAAGTTGCTCATAGGCCACTTTCACAAAACTTTGTAAATCAATTTTCCTTAACTTTTCCCACACTCTAACTTAGACTTGCTTTTATGAAAAAAAAGCAATGAGAAATGTGACTTACAGATTTTGTAAAGAACTGTTTGACATGCATGTTAATATAGATGAAGTCCAAAGGTATGGCCATTTCCAATACACATGTATAAAGAATATGCTCTTGAGGGTCTTTCTACAACTTTCTACTTATTTATTTATTTATTTGATTGGTGTTTTACGCCGTACTCAAGAATATTTCACTTATACAACGGCGGCCAGCATTATGGTGGGAGGAAACCGGGCAGAGCCCGGGGGGAAACCCACAACCATCCGCAGGTTGCTGGCAGACCTTCCCACTTTCAGCCAGAGAGGAAGCCAGCATGAGCTAGACTTGAACTCACAGCGACCTCATTGGTGAGAGACTCCTGGGTCATTAAGCTGTGCTAGTGCGCTAACCAACTGAGCCACAGAGGCCCCTAATTTTCTACTTAAAACAATAACACAGTCTGCTAAAACTCAGTTATAACAGCGAGTACAACATATTGGTATTGTGCAAAATCCCTTTAAAAACATAGCTGAGACTAGATGTTAATCAAAATGCCAAAGACTACAAAAATATTAAGCAAAAGTTATTTGCATAAAGTCAATCTTTCTGTCAAAAAAAAAGGTCATAATGAATTTTTTTCACTGTTTTCCAGATAGCTCACTTATCAAGCAAACTTGATCAGGTATTAAATGCAGTAGAAACTAAGAATGAGATTAACGTGGAGACAATGGATAAACAGATGTCCATTCTCAAGCGACAGTTACAGACAGAGCGATTACGACGCAACAAGCTAGAGTCACAACTTCGGGGACAGACACGAGCCATCCATCGGTACCGCCAAGTCTGTCGTAAAAATGAAACTTACCCACCAGGTAAGATTCTATACCAGTATTATATAAACATGATTTGTTCACTTCTTGTTAAGCTACACCGTGTATCAGGTAAAATGTACTTGGCTACAGGATTACTCAAGGCACTTTGCTCTCCTCCGTCCTTAAACCCACAGGTGAATTTGAACACCCCATACATTAACAAAAATAAATAAAACTCTAATGCCCCTCATTTCTTGCATCTGACTGCTCACATCAGATTTGTAGAATGTTATGAAGATACACCTGATACTACTGATCTTTACAGGAAATGTACCCAGACAATAGTGTGCCTGACTGTTTCTCAAAGGAAACAGGAGTTATTCCCCAAATTAGCTGCAAGTTCAGAAAGCCACTATTGAAATACACCAGAGACAACACATTGTATACCAGGTAACTCCAAAGAAAAAATGCATCATTCACTAAAAAAAAACTTGGAAAAAAACGAAAGGTATTTTACAGTTACGTAGGTGTAAAATGAGACGGTTTGCATGAGCCTAATTTGGAAAACCCTCCTTTGGCTTTTTTTAAGTGTGCTTATGAGGGTATGTTGGCTGGTCAAGTTTTTCACAGCACCCGCAAGTTTTGATGGGGAGGCCTGAAAAGAGCTTACATACTGTCACGGACAAACCACCTATCAGCCTTACAACCATGCCCTAGGTAGCTTGGCTGGCTCAGAGCGAGGCAAGGTTTATGTGTGTTAGCGTAACCCGGGTGAGAGGTCTCTGGGGAGTGGAGCACATTACTACTCCCCCGCACGCCAGTTTCCATACCAGTCAGCGCTGTACGTCATCTCTTCCCCCACCTCCCCTCACTCTCGTCCAAGATCGATATATCTGAATGAAGCTTCGCAGTCAATTTAATTAGGGGCCCAAGAGCGGAGTAAAGTTAAGCTTACAATGGCTAACAGATGCACGACATAACTGGCCCCTCCATTGAAAGAGCGGGATAATGTAATTGAGCCTGTCGCAAGCCCTGCCCCAATCTACTTTAATCTTACTCTCCAGCTTAACCCATGGGTGAAATTTTGGCTTTTCTTCACCGTGTCTTTCACGCCTTCCTTTCGCCACAAAAATAAGTGATGAGAGTGCTTCAAAATTCTCCACTTGTGCCAGAGATCTTCTAAGCAGTGAGGAAAATGATGAGTATTGGGTAACAGGTCAGCCAGACGTTAGCCCATGGGAAGGCCTCGCTAACAACAGACAAAGCATCAAAGTTACCATGTCTACACACTTCTTCACTCCTCAAGGGATTAACTTTATCAGCTTTGGGATTAACAGCCCTGATCTTATCTACTTTAACCCTCACACTTGACTCCTGATATCTTATGTTCACCTACAATCAATAAAGCAAAGTTGATCCACTTGTATCCAGCTGCCAAGCAGACTTATGTCAATAGCAGACACTCATACATGTTCCTGTTAGATATCACACTCTTCTGGGCCATACTTAGATCTTACAGGTACTGTGTCAAAGGTTCTGGAGTAATGACACATTAGATCAATCGGAACTTAATTTACCTGCCAATGGATTCCTTAAGAAATCATTTTATGGTACCGGTAATCTCTGTGACATTCACAGTTAATTAGCAGGTCAATAATTTCCACTTCTAGAAACACGGAGGAGTGTCAAAAATGTAAAGGATTAGACCTTCATTTTTTCCCCTAAATTCTTGCAGCCAGAATGCAGAAGAGCAGAACATCTACACATTTTTCCATATTTTCCATGGCCATATGTGACTACCAGGATAGGCACAAGTAACATGCTCCCATGTGATCCATGGCCATATGTGACTGCCAGGATAGGCACAAGTAACATGCTCCCATGTGATCCATGGCCATATGTGACTGCCAGGATAGGCACAAGTAACATGCTCCCATGTGATCCATGGCCATATGTGACTGCCAGGATAGGCACAAGTAACATGCTCCCATGTGATCCATGGCCATATGTGACTGCCAGGATAGGCACAAGTAACATGCTCCCATGTGTTTCTGTCTACAGCCATACGCGACTGCCAGGACGTGTATGAGTACATCTCCAGAAAGCATGGAGTTTTTGAAATACAACCTAAAAATGGTCCAAAGATGTCAGTGTTTTGTGAGGACGGCTGGACTGTATTTCAGAGCAGGGAAGATGGATCGGTGACCTTTGACCGTGACTGGGAAGAATACAAACATGGGTTCGGTAAACCCTCAGCAGAGTACTGGCTTGGTTAGTTCACTTTTTTAAACTTTTCAACAATGTTTTCACCATTTTGAAAGTCATTAACTAAATATTTTCTGAAAACAAATTTAATTGTACTTCATTTCATCTCTTCTTGTACTCCGTTCTTTCTTCATTAATAATGCCCAAGTAAAATGAATCTCACCCAGTTTAGTGACCATAAAAATTACTTCACCACCCACAGTAGTTAACAACCAGCCTTTAAATGACCAATACTTCTATCCAACAAAAATCCCCTACAAAAAACGTATATACAAAAATAAGCACAATGTTTGATTCCTAGTTAAAGTACATATAACAATGCAACCTTAAGTTTATATTCTAAGTTTTACTAACATAATAAAATCATTATACCGTATTGTTGTCATAATATTTTCTGTCTTTATTACCCAGGAAATGAAAATATACACTATGTCAGCAGACAAAAGTCTTACAAACTGATGGTGGAGTTAGGAGATTGGGAAGGACGGTCGGCCAATGCTATCTATGACTCTTTTAAAATAGAAAATGAACAGGGATTTTACCGGCTCCATTTAGGCAAGTTTGTCACTGGTGCAGCACGCGACGGACTTCGTTTCCACGAAAGCATAGGTCATGGGGGATCTGTGAATGGCATGGCATTCTCTACGCGAGACAGGGACCATGACAAATCAAGTAGAAACTGTGCCAAGCTTTACAACGGTGGCTGGTGGTATAATGACTGCTTCTGGTCAAATCTGAATGGAGATTATGTGTATAAAGGTGGCGTATTCTCCGACAAATTTACCTGGTTTCCATGGAAAATGAACCATTACTCTCTGAAGACTTCCAAAATGAAGCTTAAACCAACATGAAATATGCCAAACCAGATACACAAAATTGAGAAATCTTGAGAAATTATTGCTGCTTATTTTTCGTCTCGGCCTGTCTTCTCGAATTCCCTAATGTCCCTTGTTAAATGATAATGGTCCTGACCTTATTGTGAGCTCTCACTTTGTACGTTTAAGCTGCAGCAGTCTGTGCGTGTACATTATACCTTGATGCTGTCCTTCAGGCATATCATTTCTATATTTTTATGTGTGTTATTTATTTAGACTACCAAATCAAAATGAAGTGTACTATGTACATAACAAGTGTATCCTACAGTTCTTTCAAGTTAGAATAGCAGGAGCTCACGAATGGCATGGAAATGATAGCTAGAAACAGAAATGCAAAGGAGGTCGTGACAAACAAATGGGTAGTCGGGACATGGGAAATGAGTCAAAATATTGAGAATGAGTCAAAACAATGAGAATGAGTCATGGACACAGAGAACTAATCATGATCAGGCAAACGAGTCATAACCAACACATTACACGACGCATAAAACCAATACTGCAAGATCCAGTGATCAACACGATCGACACGAGGTTGCAATACAGTTCACCCTGTCTCAAAATGATAATATAGTTCAAGTGATCTAAAAGATATGGCAATACAGTTCTAGTAATCTGAAATTCACTGCAATATCATAATACAGTCATCCAAGGAAAAATACATAGCAGAATGCTCTATTACAGAGATATTGCAATATAATTCCAAGGACCCGCGGCTTTTAAAACTTGATCTGAACAGGGAAGATTACAGTTCTTCTAAAGGGTTTAGGAAAAGCAACGATGAGGTCCCAGGGATTTAGCAGATGTAATAATCTGATCCCTCAGACAGATAATGTAATAATCTGATCCCTCAGATAGATAATGTAATAATCTGATCCCTCAGATAGATAATGTAACAAACTGGTCCCTCAGATAGATAATGTAATAATCTGATCCCTCAGATAGATAATGTAATAATCTGATCCCTCAGATAGATAATGTAATAATCTGATCCCTCAGATAGATAATGTAACAAACTGGTCCCTCAGATAGATAATGTAACAAACTGGTCCCTCAGATAGATAATGTAACAAACTGGTCCCTCAGAGATAGGAGATGTAACAAACTGGTCCCTCAGAGATAGGAGATGTAACAAACTGGTCCCTCAGAGATAGGAGATGTAACAAACTGGTCCCTCAGAGATAGGAGATGTAACAAACTGGTCCCTCAGAGATAGGAGATGTAACAAACTGGTCCCTTAGAGATAGGACATGTAACAATGTGGTCCCTTAGAGATAGGACACGTAACAATGTGGTCCCTTAGAGATAGGACACGTAACAATGTGGTCCCTTAGAGATAGGACACGTAACAATGTGGTCCCGGGGATTTAGAATATGTCATAATAACGTGCCACAGATTAAGAACAAGTCACAATATGGTTTCAGGAATTTAGAAAGAAGTCACAATATGGTTCCTAAGACATAGGAAAAGTAATAATGCACTCCAGGTGACTGGAGGTTGGTCCAAGTTAAACAAGAGTTGAACAGAGAGCCAATACAGTGATTGGGTAGATGTTGCATTACAATTCCAGTGACAGAGTAGAGGTTGCTATACAGTCACAACGACTACGCAGAGGTTGCTATACAGTCCTAGTCACAACGCAGAGGTGGCTATACAGTCCTAGTCACAACGCAGAGGTTGCTTTAGAGTCCCAAAGACTACGCAGAGGTTAGTATACAGTCACACACACTACCTAGAGGCTGCTATACCTAAAGACAGTGTTCAAGGTAAAACCCTGAGCAGAGGGGGTGTGTCATGACATCCACATGGCCATGCTGTAGCTGGCTGCCATTTAGCCCTGTGTCAGCTGATGGAGTCTCCATGCTAAAGAGATGTGATAACCAAGTTTTTATAATGTTGTCCTGTAGTCAAACTGTCCTGTTTTATCAGATTTGTTGTTATTATGTGCAGTGGTGCAGAGTTTATGTAAATGTACCTCTCAAGTCCAGAACTGATCAATGGTTCACTAGCTTACTAGCAACAACTGTGCGCTGTATTCAGGCATGAATCTGGAGAACATGTGCACAATGGGTGTGCCAAGATAGATATCCATGCACAATCCATCTACCTGCCCAGCCCTCTGAATGACTACCCATGTTATCATTATTTCACAGTCCGATGATAATGACGGATCTTACCTGAGCAGACCCGTCTGTTGATAATGATGGATTTTATACAACCAGTCCAGTTAGTTAGTAACACCATTGTCCTAATGTAACCAGTCCAATCAACTGATAATTCTTGTAACGATGTAACCAGTCCAGTCAGTTGATAACTCTATTATTATGTAACCAGTCGTATGTAACCAGTCAACTCAAGTAATAACACTTGCTCTTCACAATTCCAGTCAGTAGATAACACCATTTTCGAGTGTGTGTGTTTCTTTTTGTTGTTTTTTTTTTTTTTGGTAACCAGGGGTCAGTTGAAAATTGCTCATATGTAACCAGTCCAGTCAGTTGATAACTCGCTCATACATGTACGTAACCAGTCCAGTCAAGGTGATAACTCTGGTTCTGATGTAACCATTCCAGTGAGAAGTTTTGTTCTAACAGTATCTACGGAGTTCAGTAAGTTGATAACTATTGTTCTAATTTCAACCTATTCCACTCAAATGATAAGTTATTTTTTATCAGCTAACAGTTGTCCTTATCTCTGCCTACCCAGTCCTGCCAGTTGATATGTACAAAATCTTGTAAATTACATGTAGATATCTCTTTCATTTAAGTAGATTTTACATCACAATTGACAGATTTCTCAATAGTTCCCTTTACCACAGTGGAATTTCAAAAAAGAAAGATTAGTCGCATTTTTTACAGCTCTTTATCTGCTGTTAAATGTTGTATGATCCAAATGACTACCGATGCTACGATAAATTCCTCCAATAACGCAGACAAGGTGCCCACACGATCTATAAATAAACATGATCTGTACATACAGTGCTCATATACATATCAATATAAGTATCGATAGACTAAGTGTGCAAGTGTGCGAGTGGCTGACTGTTGATGTGGCAGAGTTTGTTCCATATGTCTGCCAAGGTGTGGTTGACCGCCTGTACATAACAAACTCTACCAACAGAGCATATTTTTATTTGATCCTGTATCTACTTCTAACAATATACAAATGTAACTAAAATTCACTCTGCCCGTGTAAACATGAAGTGTTTATTGTATGTGTGTCCAGCTTATTTTATTGCAACTAGCAGGTCCATTAGTATGCATGCATACTGGCTCCCTGATTACAATAGAGACAGATGAAGTGATTTGATTGGATAGATTAAGCCATGTGATAGAGCAGATGGGAGTAATTGATTGGACACATGGAGATATGTGATTGGATATATAGCCACATGAGTGAAGAAATGAAGTTGTGTGATTGAACACATCATGTGACTGAACAAATGGAGTAATGTGATTGGAGAAATAGAGTTTGATTTTTGGATAGATGGAATAATGTGATTGGACAGCTAGATTATGTGACTTCACAGATGGAGAAATGTGATTGGACAGATGGAGAAATGTGATTGGACAGATGGAGTCCTGGGATTGGACACATTATGTTATATGACAGATGAAAATCATGTGATTTGGACAGGTGGATTCTCATTCAGTCACAAAGGCAATCAACATCAGCTCATGAGAGAGGGGCAATTAAAGGAACTACTAACCATAGTGATCTTAACTCAGTCAAGCATTTCGGTGGTGTCAGTCTGTTATATTCATTCCAGCTTAACTATTGTGTCCTGGTGTCAGACAGAGTGTCACAAGGGCAAATGAAACAACCATGTGAAGTGATCAAGGTGTCCTGTCTGTGTGTCGGCTGCTGACAGGAACATTGTGTCTAGGACAAAACAAACTTAATGTAGCACTGGTCACATTTAGCTCTTCTTCTGTCTGAATCGGGATACCAAATTTCCAATAAAGGCAGACTTCTCTTTAAATTATCAGCATTTTAGTTGTATTTTTTCTTGTTTCATTCCCTTAGTAACTTTTAACTGCCAGTAATTTTTCACTACTGGTGCATGTGTTGTACATCGCATTACTATTTAAAATCCTTGGATTGGAGACATAGAGCAGACACGGTCGGTGTCTGGTAGTTCAATGAATGCTCGCCTACCCATGCATCAAGAAAACATGCAATGATTGATTGAGTAACAATTAATTGATGACATAATGCATCAACATAATGAAAGTGTTATAATTCTGCGTTTCGGGCCCGTCTGACCTGAATATCAGCACAGATGTGACAAGACACAATCTCTCATTTCATTCGTGTACTGTGTGTGGAAGGCATCCACACACAAAATCCCAAACAAACCTCTATCTTACTTCCTTTTTGGACCAGAAAAATTGATTTTTTTGCTCTGGCTTACTTTTCACCATTGTAATCGCCTGGTTAATCTACAATTAATTTTCCACTGCCTCAGTTTTTTGGGAGAAAATATAACATTCAAACCCACACAAATGCTGTGAAAAACATATGATGGATGGAAACCACACAACCCGGCAGCCCTTATCTTTTGTTGCCATTTTTTCAATAGCTTCAAGCTCAGGGGGAAAAAAAGGGAGACAACCAAATGCCACTCTGCTGTGCACAAGGTGAAATAAATCGACAAAATCTTGTGTAAAAGAGGGGAAGTTAATGCGTCGCTTCAAGCCAGTCCATCAATGCTGAGTGGTGTTACAGTACATCAGGGAACACAGAGGACTGTTTGGAAAATTTATTGACATGCTTTTCTAGCTATACGGCTGGATGAACTGAAGCCAGATTTTCGGGTTTCATGTTGCAATGGATGAACTGAAGCCAGATTTTCGGGTTTCATGTTGCAATGGATGAACTGAAGCCAGATTTTCGGGTTTCATGTTGCAATGGATGAACTGAAGCCAGATTTTCGGGTTCTGCCAATGGCAGGATTGTAGCTAGTTGGACTTACATAGGAGTTTATTAATCAGAGGCCTGTTTAGATTACTACACACTAAGCAAGTTGAACAGAAGCGATGTCTTCTGAGCAAGGGACACATGCATCATGTCTGTGGGAATGTATTATCCTGTCGTTGATTGGTGGATAGAGACTGCATCAAGTCCATCGTATTTAAGCATATTTCACTTCTGTTTTCAAGGATCAACAAAGCTCAGATGTTTTCCACGTGAAGAAATCACTGGTAGACAATTAATGTCAGATTAAAACAAGTGCCCTTTTGAATATTCTTTATTTCCAGAGCCAACTGCTATGTTATCAAACAGACACCGTGTTTGTGGGTTTCCCCGATGCTCTGCCCGGTTTCCACCCACCATAATGCTGGTCGCCGTCGTATAAGTGAAATATTCTTCAGTACGGCGTAAAACACCAATCAAATAAATAAACAAATTAATCAAACAGACTGGATTATTTTTTTCTCTTTTTTTTTACTTTTGTTTTGGGTCATACCCACAAAGAAGGGACGTCTTTAGTTGTCAATGGCATATTTTGATTTGAGCTGTGAAGGATCTTAACCGAGCCAAAAATGACATCAAAGAGAGCATAATCATATGACGATGATGGTGATGATGATGATGGCCATGGTTTATCAAAATTCATTGAAATCTTTTCTAAAACTCATGCAAGCATATGTACATCTGCACATGGAGGCAAAATGTGTTTGCAAAACTTACAACACAACTCTTGCTGGACAAGTAGCGTTGGCCATTCAGAACTGACTTTAGACAGGCACACAAACAGACAGACTGGGCAGAGAGACAACCATGTTGCCACATCGCCATGTGGATAAAGATACAAAAAAAAAAAAAAAAAAATTCAATATTCTAAGCAGTCACAGATTTGTATGACTGTTTTGTTATTTTTATAGGCATTGAACGCTGGCTAAAAGCATGCTTGGTGTTCACTACACATGCTGACTGAACAATCAATTACAGGGCCTCTTGGGTGCCAGGTCATAAAATCAACTAATAGTTTCTGGCAACAGCAACTGTCTCTCAAAATAGACAGTGGGGGGCTGTTTATAGCAAAATGTGATGATCATTTGACCCAATGCTAGTCCAGTACACTATGCACACACTACTCGCTTACACAGCCCTCTACCTAGCTCCCTCTCAGGAGAGATTAGCCTCTCATTTTATACAGCATCATTTTTGATGGCCTACAACTGTATCTTGTAATATAACTGTATCTTGTAATATAACCTTATCTCATAATATACATGTAACTGTATCTTATAATATAACCTTATCTTGTAATATACATGTAACTGTATCTCGTAATACAGCTGTACCTCGTAACATAACCGTATCAAGGTTTGATTTACACCAACATTCATCAAAACCTGATTTCCTTGCGACGTATCTAGCCAGACGAGAAGTGCAGGGCAGCAGGCTCTCCCTCACTAGGGACCCGTGCTTTAACCGACCACTGGCTCCCTCCACCCACGCACCCGGGCTCCAGACTGGGCATACTTTACCCGCTCTCAGCCAGCCTCATTCCCACAAATTTGTTACAGCCATGTACAACTTGTTTGTCTTCCCGTTTATTGAATTTTCTCATCCTCCGGGAAAGAGCTTTACTTTTATCATTATTAGGTTTTTCACAAAAGCATGTCTTTCATAACCCTAAGCATTGCTGCCTATATAATATCAGTGCCTCTGTCTGTGGACAACATACTGCCCAGTTTTTTCTTGTTCAATACTAAACGGTCGAAAAAATCAAAGATTTATTATCTGTACACAGGAAAATACTGGGTGTAAAAAAAAGAAAATGGAAAATCACCCATCACAAGTTTTGAGGCAAAATAATGATCAAAGCCTGTCTACAAAACATAAATATCCTGTGCAGTTCTTTGCACTATTCTGAAAACTGAGAGAAGCTATGCAAAAGCGCCACAGAGGCTCAGTTCCTTACATTCAGGGATTTCCTACATTAACACCACCATGACATATTGGAATAATACAATAAACCCTCTGTTTTGCTATTTTTTATACAACATGACTTACCTCAGTTTCAGGCTCAGAGGGTAAATCCATGGAAGTTTCCATCATCTGACCTTCATAGTCTTCACTCATGTCAAGGTCATTGGCATCCAGGTTGTGTTCTCCACGGAGGATCGTTTCTGGAACGTTACACCCTGGATGGCGTTCATGGTAATGCTTCAGCAAGTTACCTAGAGATGAACATAAAGGACCTGTGTGCCATTACAAATGCAATCTTAAAAGAAACAGTGCACATGTATATCAAAATATATAGGAATAAATGTAAGTTTTTCTCTTATAAACGGTTTCTATACATTGATCTATACGTTGTGCATTGTTGTGTATATTTAGTTAAAGATGACAGTCAGAAACTGTCCAGAAACTAGCATTTCTTTTTATCGGGATTCTTCACTTGTAATAACCACAAATATAAAGATCCACAGACTGAAATATGCAGATAAAAACTAAAGATAAACACTATCAGGTCTTAATTCATGCATTTTTAAACTTAAATTTCTAAATTTAGGGTTTTGGTGTCAAAAGTTTGGGATTCAAAACGATAACATTTTCTTTGCATACATGTCAAAACGATGACACTGAGAGTTTCCATATATAAAGGGTGCCCAAACTCTTCAGCTTCCTCAAACCCTGATTGTCCTATATGTATGACCAAAAAGGGAAAAAGTTAGGTAAAAATGTAGGAGTTTTATTGGCCTACTTTTGGTAGAGAATGAACTGAAGATGCAGAGGTGGCATTTGAACGGACGATCCATGGTTTGTCGTGAGGCAGGGTCTAGCATGTTCACCCCATGCTTGCGAATAAGGTGGCGTTCGCGATTTGACTTCGTCGAAAACGTCACTGGGCATCTTGGGCATTTAAAAGGCTTTTGTCCTAAAAAAAAAACACAAAATAAAAAAAAGATAAATATTGTAGAATACACCTATTTATCAGGTATTGTTGGTGTACCTGGAGTAAACTATCATATAAAAACATGACCATGACAATGTGTGACACTTGTCTAGACCATCCCTTAAGGCCTCACTGATATCTATGTCCTTCAAACAGCTACCAGATAAACAAATGAAGGACATTTTCAGGTCTCTTGGGAGGATATCACTTTTATGGACTTGCTCTACGCCGGGAAGCCTTCTAATGTACAGTACATAAATGTGTAGACAACTTTGAAACAAAATGCTGAGATAACAGATTAACCTGCAACCCATAGTTGGATTAGACCTTACAGGATATGACCCTGTGGGACGTTGCGCCGTCTAGCGTAACACGCAACAAGATGAGCGATGAGGCACTCAAAGGATTAGCAGCTGGCTTTGTGTCAGGATTTTCATCGTTTGCTCTTAAGCCAGCCTCTGTTACTATGAGCATAATCACACAGCCTTAAACACTGTAAAAGACCTCAAAAGGTTTGCTGGAAAAAAAAAAACTCAAGCAGGGGTCGAAAAGTCAAAAGGCACCCACAGCTAAAAAGCCTGATCCTATAGTGTAACACATTACCAGGGTGTCCTGAGAGATAAGATTATCTTGTCTTCACAAGCTAAATGTATCTAATTCATGTTCCGACAATTTACACAAAGGACAGCATCCGTATTTACACAGCACGACTGCTTTGAGCAATGTTATGGGTTTCATTTTTTGACTTACCTGTATGCGTGAGCAGATGTCTGGTAAGAGAGCTAACCCATGGGAAGGTTCGCGAGCAGTAGGGACAGTGGAGTTTGTGCGGAGAGTCGGCGTAAGAATTTCTTTTTTTCTTCTGTCCGACTTCACCATCAATTTTCAGGCCTTCAGCAAAACCATCCAGAGAGTGACCTTCTGTCACTTCATTGATCTAATTAGGAAAATTAACAGAAAAAAAAGGAAATAAACAGACAGTGTTGATATTGTAGAATTTAGTTTTTGATTTTTTCAAGCACAAACACCTGTACCCAAAGTTACACACACAAGATGATGGTGAAATGACACACTTACAATTAATCAAAAACAGCCTTAAAGAGCAAAAAATAACTAGGAGATATCCCAGTTGGTGTTGATATTTCTCAAAAACACAACTATAAATTAAAATGTGAATGAATAAGGAACAAAGTTATGTTCAGCTATGTAGAAATTAAAGTTATGCTACTGATGATAATCATTAACACTCAAACATCAAGCATGTATTTTGGAACATGGAAGTTAATCTAGTCAAGGTTCATCATGAAATTTGTGTTCAATTTGACAGGTTAATCACAACTAACTCTTTTCCATATTTCATTTCCTTCATTTAGTGTCTCACTGTTGTTGCAAAACTGTTAATCTAACTAGAGATATTCAACATTTAAGACTGTCGCTCTTTTATAAGGCATATCACCTACATGTTTTAATGGTATGTTTAAAACTAACAAATGTCTGCTTAAATGTACTTCGTGGAGAAAATACAAGCAGGGGTTTAACATATTTCATTGACACGTAGAAATCAGTACGTACATGTTCTTCAGGCACATTGTCCAGGCTGTCATTCCCAAACTCATCATCATTGAAGGAAAACGGTGCTTGGCCAGTCGGAGTAGTCTCCCCTGAGTGCAGCAGTTCTTCAGCCGAGGAGGATTTTTTGTTGCAGTTTTCATCCACACTTTCAGAAGGAGATTGTTTATTTTCTAGGGCTTTTTTGCTTTCAGCATTAGGAGTTTTTTTATCAAATGTTCTTGAGAGTATTTTAATAGGAGAGTGGTCTAGGTTGTCTGGTACTTGGAAGAAAGCTTTGAACTGGTGAGGATCAGTAACGTCCATCATTTTGTGAATGGAAGCCAATTCGCAGTCAGACCCTGCCAAAGCAATGACAAGAATACATTGAATTGAAATTCAACACTGAAATGTAATATTTTGGACCAACTTTTAACAGGTTTAAATTAAAATGATTTTTAAAATCTGAATAATAATTCAATATCAGGAAACCAAGATTCATAAGAATGGATATGATTACCGAGTTAACTTTATGTTAATAGCCTCTTCACATATTACTGTATGAAGGCCTGCATGACACATATTGAAAAACAAGAAAAAAATTTACTTATTGGTGTTTCCAGATACTGTGGAATTTTATTACAAGATGTGTTTAAAAAATTATTTCTTAAAATCTGGGCTGACTTAAGTACACAAAAAGGTGACATGAGAAAAATAAAATAGAAACATTAATGGTACTCAAAGTGATGAGGAAAAATATTGAAAAAATAATAATTCTCACAAAAAAGACAAACAAAGAATAGATATGATCTTTATAAGTCAAATAAAATAAAAATAAATTAAAAAGATGCTTTTTTACAATCATGCAAGTATAGAAAATGTGTCAGTTCTTAGGAATCTAAACTAATCTCACTGAAGTTTCAGTGCGAAAAAAACTCGTTTTTCATCTGAGTTATTTTAGCATCTATATTTTTCTACATAATAATTCTTGCTAGCTTTTCTTTGTCAAATGCACACTCCACTAAGATGTTTTCAAACCAAAAATAAATACAATATCCATTGCACATGGGCACACACAGAATGTGGGAAAACATAAGTCAGAAAGCACATTATTTTTTAACTAGAAATCAAATCACACTTTTTTTAACAAACGACTTACCTTCATATCACAGCTGAGAGTTTGAAAACGAACAAATTAAGATTTTATATTGTGAGAGGATATCAAGCAATAACTTTACAAAATGTTAATGTATCATAATTACAAAATGTTAGCGTAAAATCTCCATGAGTGAATCTGGCTGTCACCTGGAGGCCTGGTGTAAAGCTCTACAGCTATCAAGGAACTCGTGTAGAAGATTAGCAATGGAGGGGAGAGAACTCCTGACATACCTGATCCAGCACTGCCAGAGCGGGAGCTTGGCAAAGGTGCAGAGATGGACGTACAGGACTTGTTCAGGCGGGATGAATGACCCTTAGCCAGGAAGTGCTGAATTTGGATATGTTTCTCCAGAGCAAGGTGTGACCTGAAAACCTGAGGACAGTACTGACACTGGGCCTGATTGGTCAGTCCTGCTTGGGGCCGGGCCTTAGGTAAAGTCTGCAGAGGGAGAATAGAACAGGTCTGTTTCTGAGTGAGTGCTTGGGGTTTACAGTCTGTTTTTGAAGACAAATAGTACAATAAATGGTCCATGCAAATGATAAGATGAGATCATGTTTCATTTCTGTCTTAAATTTGAGAGTTTCGTCGATGCAAGTATTTATTTGTTTGGTTGAAGTTTTTTGCCATGCTGAAGAATATTTCACTTACACAACAGCATCCAACATTATGATGAGAGGAAACTGGGCAGAGCCTGGGGGAAACTCAAAACCATCCACAGGTTGTTGCCAGACCTTTCCACATGCGAATGGAGAGGAAGCTAGCATGACCCCATTGGTGAGAGGATCCTGAGTTGTGCTGAATAAGCCCGCTAACCACTAGACCACAAAGGCCTCTGGATGCAAGTAAAGAAAGCAAGAACACATACACAAAACACCAATTTGAGTTTAAATGGGAAATGGAAAATTAACTTACCACACTTGTTTCTGTTTTAGTCACTGGCTCCTTCTTCACAGAGAGATCCATAGGGAGGTCATCAGCTGTGACAGAGGTCACTTCAACCTTTGTCTGTAGCAGAGGTTTAGGGCTTGGTTTTCTCATCACAGCTTTATCCGGCTTCATACTGAAGTCTAAAGGCACATCTTCATTAGTCAGGGGAACTGGCTCAGTCTTAACTGTTAATGGCATAGTTGTAGGATGATTGGATGGAAGAGAGCGAATGGGTGTAGAGTGGGCGGGACGTGGAGAGGGGGTGGAGCTCAACAGTGCCACGCCGTTCTGGGGTGTAGGGGTGGACCCAAACCTCATCATGCTCAGGCTGGGGCTCGAACAAGCACTGCCAAAAGAATTTTCCATGGAGGCATCGGAGAGTTGCTCACCGTCCTTGTCCAGGAGTCCAAGAATGCCAGCGGGCTCGTTCACATGAATGAAGCCCTCAATGAGATTCTGGGGAACATCCAGGTGCTGTTTCTGAATGTGGCGCACACAGTTCGCCTTCGTGGAGAAGCCGATGCTGCACTTCTGGCACAAAAAGGGCTTCTGACGACAACTGCTGTGGGAGCGCAGATGGTGTTTGAGCGCACGGAAAAACTTGAAGTCCACACCGCAGTATTTACAGATTGTGTCTGGAGAATGGAAATTGGTAGCATCCAGCTTTTTCGCTGAATCGGCAGAAACAAACTTGTTGTAGCCAATAGATTTTTCAATATCTTCTTTGCTGATTTTTGCATGCTTTTTCCTGTAAAAGACAAGAAAATTTTTTACTCCCAAAACACTTCACAATTCCACAAAACTGTGAGCAACATGCACCCCAATTTATTACCATAATACGTAATTAGGTCTGCCGTGAGGTTGCTACTTAACATGCAGTGCCTGTATATTTACCTAAGACTTAATTAGAACTTTCTGGACAAAATCCGAGTGATTTGCAGACAATAAACATTGGGGATTTCAGGCTTAAAGGATACATGAAAAGGAATTGTCAAACAAAGACTATGTTTCTATGCCAAATGAAAAAAAATTATGCCCCAGAATTTTTGTTAAAAAAATTTCACTTTGGGGGTATTTTTATACCTGTTAATCATCCCTCTATATTCTGCATATTTTCCATCAACGATCGAATTTTGGCAGAAATTACGTCAACATTTATCTTGCTCGGAACTTGGTGAACACCTCCAAAATGCCCCGAGCCCGTTGAACTGTGTTGCTACAGTGTGGGCAAGGTGACATGTACACAAACACTGCATGGCTTCTTCGAGCCAACTTAGCACCCCCTCTGCGGCCACCACCTGCCCTCATTCTATCTGTTCCCCACACCCCGGCACCCATTCAGCCAGACACATTTGGTCTGTCCCCTACAGAGTACTTTTTAAAAAGAGGTCATCTTTAACGTCACCACTGCAAGCTAGTTAATTTCCAGACTGACTGCTGGGGCCTTCAGAAAACTGTAGCCTGAAGCCATTTTCACCCTCAAAAGTGAAAGCTGAAAAATTTGCTTGTACTGTTATATGTTATTACACATGATAATTTGCACATTAAGAAATAAAACAAACGAGTGTCATTTATCCTTTAACTTGACATTATTCTGCATTATCACTGTATTTTCTACACATTTCCTGTACTAAGTACATTAAAATCCTAAAAATATTAGGCTTTCTCAAATAGCAACAAAACTGATCGCTTTATTACCTGACATGTCGTTCACAGTTGGCTTTGGTTGTGAAGGCATAGTCACATATCAAACTATTACCTGACACGTCATTCACACTTGGCTTTGGTGGTGAAGGCAAAGTCACATATCAAACTATTACCTGACATGTCGTTCACAGTTGGCTTTGGTGGTGAAGGCAAAGTCACATATCAAACACTGAAATGGACGCTCTCCGTTGTGAGTTCGCAGGTGTCGTATAAGAGTGCTCTTGTCGGCGCTGGAGTAACTGCAGAGGTTGCATTTGTACGGGGACAGTCCTAGATGGGTTCTTGTATGACCTACAAGAAACATTGCATGAAGAACTGAGGGGCCAAGTACTCTGTGTCCTGTATGTCATGTACAATGTATGCTAGATACCAAAACCAACCTGTTCACTAATATTTATGCATGACATACATAATAATATAATATAATACATAATATACAAGTCTGCTCGTCAAAGTCAAACCCTTCAGGAAACATTTCCGCTAGCAGCGCACCTTGATTCACAGCGTAAATTGTGGCACACCACAAATGGTCGCACATCAAAAGTGGTCGCACATCAAAAGTGGTCGCACATCATACATGGTTGGCACCAACATGTAAACATGTTGCCTGCAATGCTATGCAAATCAGCCATAAAATCCGTATGTTAAGCTAACTCGTAACATTTACTGATAAGTATTATTTTGACAACAATTGCGTTTCCCACATGCAATCATGCTGAAGTGAAATCATGCCAATTCTGTTAGTGAAACATCCATGACTCAATCAAATGAATTTCCATGCCTTCTATAACCATGCTTTCATAAATTTTTGACACCAATGAACAAAACAAGATAAAAAGTCCTTTAACAAAATTAGACAGACATGCCATTAGCGGTACATAAAACACATTCCTTTTCACCAAACAATACATGCTAATACAAATGCTATCCACAATCTCAAACAAACATATTAGATGGTGAATACTTAAGATGCATTACTTACAAAGGTAAAATTAACAGACATAAAGCAGTCTCATTCAAACATAGCCATGACCACTTAGTTTTTACTGAAACTTCAAACTTGGACAAAAAAGAAAAGACGCTGTCTGAATTTGAACCACAGGAACTCGACAAATGCTTCAACAAGCCATTACATCCACAACACTCACCTTTTAAAGCTCTGTAATTTGTAAAACTCTTATCACAGTACTTGCAGACAAACATGCCTTTAGATGTGGATTTGTCATGCGTTAGGAGCTCACCCCCACCCCCACCGCTGTCCTCGTCCGTGAGGGGTGATGCGACCGTGGGGGAAGGGCAATCCGGTGGGCCACCAAGCGAGACAGCATGCAGCATACTCAGGCCAGGCAACATTCTAACATGGGAGGAGCCAGAGGTACTTACAATTTGCCCCACCATTGGGCTACGGGCGGGGATGGAGCTAGGGTAGTTCATGGACCCTGGCATCATGGGGGATCCAGAGGCCCCAACACGTGCCCCAGATAGTGGGAACTGAGAATGACTGGGGGACAGTGAGTGCTCTCCATTCATGTCAGACACTGCAGAGAAAGACTCAGCACTTTTCTTAGGACAGTCTGCAAGCTTTTTCACTGACTGCTTCATTGGTTTTTCTTCAGCCATTTTCGCTGAATACACTTGCCCTAATTTGGCAAAATACTCGTCATTCTGCATTTTCTCGATGTTAGAAATTGCCTCCCCTTGGTCCGATAGATCGTCTGTTGATTTTAAGTCTAAGTAGGCTAAAAAACTATGTTTTATAAAACTATCTTGCCCCATGGAGCTGTTCAGGTCTGCCTTTTCTCGACACTCTGCTAAGGCTTTATCCGACAGGTGTTTAATCATGTGAAGATGCAGTTTCTGGGCGTTTTCAAAGTCGCACTGACAAATCGGGCATGAAGCCATCTTCTCCGGAATATGACCACACTCGTGGAGCTTCAAGGCGCCTTTACAAGGAAATGTTTTGGTGCAATCTTTACAGGAAAAGTGGTGGTAAGCGCTGCTGGCCTGCCGCGGGCTTTTCTCACAAAATGCTTTAGCGGCCAATGAGAACTTGCTGATGGAGAATTCCATAAAATTCAAATCGTGAAATCCAACAGCCACTTCCTCCTCCCCATTGGTGCTGCTGACAGGTGAGACACGTGCCTGAGCATTGTCATTGTTGTTAGAGTGGACAATTAGCTTGTGCATCTGCAATCCATTTTGGGTGCGGAATGACAGACTACAGGTGTGACAGCGCAGCGTGTAGCTAGTGTGGGTCTCCAGGTGACTCTGCATGCCGTATTTACAGAGGAAGGATTTCCCACAAATAGGGCAATGTAAGGGATCACCATCAGCATTCAAGGCCTCTTCCTTAAACACACAAATGACAGATCAAAACATTTTAGAATAAGTTTTAATACTCAATATGAAATTTCCTCTCCACTTTAGTTTACAAGTCACTCTTCCTGAAGACTAGAACATAATTTTTCAGTTTCATTCTTGTTTAACACTATTCTCAAGAATATTTCACACTTATCAAAATCACAGTTTGACAAAACTGATGAAAACAGGGGAACCATCCTATGCTACACCAGGATAACAATCAGGGATGAAACAGCTACCATGTCATTTTGTCACTCACCATTTTGTCAGAATCTTGCTGAAGACTCTCCTGACACACCAAGTCATCCATGGACTGACTGGAAGAAGGAGAGCCCATACGTAGGTCGGAGTTATAGGACAGTCTCCGTTTACTCTCATGGCCTGTCTCCTCCGAATCTTCCAACTGTCTTTTCTCTCTGTGACCACCAGAGGGCGCCTCCTTCCTCGTGACTTGACATCTATCCACATAGGTTCTTGAGTTCATCTGCGAGAAGGGAAGAAGCGTGTGGAGGCCCACCATGCTGGGCACGTTCAGTTCTCCTTTAGACGGAGTGTTCTTGTTAGCGCGGGCTTTACGTCCAGACCCAATGCGTATTTCATTGGACGCCAGCTCCCCATCTTTGCCATGGATACGCATATGTCGGTGCATATTCCCATTGGTCGTGAACGCCATTTTGCATACTTTACACTTAAAAGGCCTCTCTCCTGTGTAAAATATGACATACACGTATAATGAAAAAATACATCAAACCTTACCAAAAAAAAAAAATTTATCTCTCATATCCATAAATTGAAAAGATCACACAAAAACATAAAACAATAAAACAAGACATCCACTTTTTCAGTTAATAACATATCTGTGAAATTATCTGCTAAGTATGATTTAAAATTTAAACAAAACCGTAGTCACTTACCTGAATGGACCAGCATATGTCTGTCAAGTGAGCTCTGAGAACTAAGCACTTTCCCACATATAGTGCACGTGTTGTTGTTGGTCGTGCCAGTCACCACTGAGTTGTGGGAACGGATGTGTTTTGTGAGCTCATGAGATGAGCCAAATGTCAGAGGACACACAGGGCAGTCAAACTTCCTCTCACAGTTTTGGGAGCCGGGTGAAGTGTTGAGCACCTGGTCAAACCGAATTTAATTATTTATTTATTTATCTGATTGGTGTTTTACGCCGTACTCAAGAATATTTCACTTATACATCGGCGGCGTTGTGATGAGAGGAAACCGGGCAGAGCCTGGAGGAAACCCACAACCATCCGCAGGTTGCTGGAAGACCTTCCCACTTATGGTTGGAGAGGAAACCAGCATGAGTTGGACTTGAACTCGCAGCGATCACATTGGTGAGAGGCTCCTAGGTCATCACGCTGCGCCAGCACGCTAACCAACTAAGCCACGGAGGCCCCTAAAATCAAATAGTTACATTAATTTGTATACTTGACTGAGTGTAGAAATATTCACTTAGCAAACTTCACAATTTCTTTCACATGAAAGTCTTATCCTTGATTTAAGTTGTGAAACTGCACTCTGACAACCTCAGCCAAGTAAATGTACGCACTATATTTTAAACATTACAAATAATACTTATATTAACTTATAAAACTTTCTTTCAAAAAGATTTTCACAAAATTCAAAATAAGAGATGAAAAAGACATTTTGATATATCCTATTAAGATTAAGAATTAAACACCCATCAAAAAATACAGATATGTAGTGGAACAGTGAATCAGGCCTACCCCAGGTTTCTTGGCCCGTCTCCCGGGTGCTGGCTTTACACTGGACGGAGAGCTACAGGTTGGTGGGGTGTTGCCAGTACCAGGAGACGAGGGCACCGTACTCCAGCATGGTGACCGGTGGTTCTCCTGGTAAGTCACAGGAGCAGACTGTTCGTTTGAGTTTAGGGTGTTGACCATACTGGTCTCCTTTGACGTCTGTTCAGATTCGTTGTGGTTCAGATTAATACTGTGTGCATTTTCGTTGTCCCCATTATCAGCTGCCTCCTCAGGAGTGGGGTCATCATCCATGCCATTGCCTACAGAAGTGTCGATGACCAGTGGTCTCTCATCATCTTCATAATCATCGTTGTAAAGCTGTAAATGACAAAAATAACAGCATGCGTTATTCCAACAGGTCCTGGATTAGCGTTCTGTCCACTCATCACATGGAAAAACAATTCAATATTTCAAACAGTATAAATCGAGATCCAGTTAACACAAAGTGACAAAATTATGAAAATTAACAAAACATTTATGCCACAAATATTTAAACTGTATGTTCACATACCAGTACTTCTTGTACAAATATGGAGTAAACATTTTAAACTGATCACTTCACTTATTACAAGTTACATCACCTATGATGTTAAACTTCTGAGTAGAGCTGTGGCATGATCACAGAAATTATAAAACACTTGTATGGGCACTTTCATGTTTTCCGCTTAAATTGCTTCGTTTCACAAATGAGTACAAATTCTTATCTAACATACATGTAAAAGAAAAAACACTTCACACACGCCAAAAAATTAATTAATTAGTGTGAATGTTACTGCCTGTTTTTGAACTAATGAGGGAAAACTTAAACTTACCCCATTCTCTTGTGATGTGTTATCCACCTTCATTGGCACTTGTTCAGAGTTGTCCCCCTTGACTCCACTCTCTTGGCCTGCCCTCTCTTCATCAACTGTGTAACACAAGCAATCCAAATTACATCCACGGAAAAACTTCTGACAGAGTGACGATCAAATTTAAAATTTCGCAATGTTAGGTTTCTTCAGAGGGGTAACTTGACATATCGCCAAGTTTAACGCCAATGATGCACATGTATTTATTTCTTAATTCATTTATTCAATTAGTGTTCATGTGACCACACCTAGGTTATGTCAAGTACAAGTGTTTGACAGGAAAGATTCTCATCCTCCTTCAAAGCCTGACCTACAAGTACTTGTATGATGTTGGAAGTGGTTCAGTCGAACTGACCAGTTCCAAACAGAGACTTTCTACGGTCAAAGCCATTAGGACTCGTAATTCATTATTCCAGTGTCCACACATGACATGACGAATTTTAACCACAATATCATGAATGCCACATCGTAGATTTACAGGAATGTCATACCTGTTCTGATACAATCACCAACATTATCTGTGCTCACACAAGGGGGCAGCTTAAGGTGAAAACAATGTGAATTCAAACCAAAAAAAAAAAAAAGCTTTGAGATGTGAAACTCTTTCTGGAAGAGTAACTGAAATCAAGATTTCAATCATTTAGCTTCATCTTATGTATGACCTCTTGCTCTTATGAATATGATACTCAAAAGAAATGTCATCAGCAGACCTGCTGAATTTCTTCCACAGCAACCTTTGAAAATGATTTTTTTCAAGTGTTATCGGCATAATCTGCACGAGTTTTCATGAACAATTTGACAGTACAGAGGAAATATTAAAACTATTCATGTAGATTATAGCCCAAGTGTATTCTCTAATGAAATCTCTTCTCACCTACTCATGGGCTCTCGATCCATTTCATTTTCCACTCCAAAACAGTTACAATTTATCTACATTACACGGGCCCACATTATTAGTTTCCTTATTTTAAAATAACTGCACCTGTACAGTAAGATCTTTACACTTCACACCAAGATATGCCAGGCTCCCCTGTAGAGGTGATGTCTGTGACAGACCCCCCCCCCATCCTGCCCCACCCTCTTGTCTGAGGATGGCCCCACCCTGGCCACAGCTTGGAAGAAAGCCAGACATACATTCAGCAACATTCAGGAAAGTGTGCGGCAGCTCTAAATGACTACAATCCATAATCATAACAATAAGATTGGAAAGTATTGCACTCCTCCTAATCAACATGTAATTTAGCTAAGTATCAAATACAATTCACTTTAGTAATATATGTACCAGTACTAAAGATGAAATGGTTTCAAATTACAAAAGAAAGCATGCTTAAAAACACTATTTTGGGTTTCACGTTTTCCTTTTTTTCTTTTTCAAATCTTATTAGTCTTAATGGTTAGTTTTTTCTTTTTTTTTTCTTTTCCTTTTTATATGGATGTAGTTGTATCAAATTAAGCTCTATGTTAACTTTTTGGTTAAAAAAATAATAAAATCCAAGGTTTTGATATCTTCAGATTTTTCCAGCTTAAATATTTGTAAGTACAGATGCACTGGGAACTGTGGAGATCACACCTATAGCTTGGGTCCAGTCCTGATGATGCCTGTACATTCACATATCTAATCAACAGATGCATGTTACAGCTAGCCAATGCAATTCACTTCCCTTGCGCATTCGTTACACCTACATGTAACCATGTGCAATACATGTCTATGTTAAATTAAATGACATGCCCATGAGCAACAGCAGAGCCTTAACACATCTAATATGCTACATCGATTCAAAGATGAAAAGTGGATATTTGCATACAGTGATGTATATTACATGTGACCTCCAGTATAGAGGTCAAACATCCTGTCCAAACTACATGTTCATAACGTATTCAGATAACCCGTTATCAGAAAAATGAAGTCCAAATTACTTACACCATGTACCTTTTACCACAGGCAAATAAATGTGTCATTAACTGAACAACACAGGGACACTGACATTGTCTTTCTTTCACCATTTACTTAAAAATACAAATGCCCTGATACATGTAGTCAATGATAAAAACTACGCAACAAGTTTTGATAAACCGTGAAATGATAAGTTTTGAAAACAATGCGAAATTGATTGTTTATGTATTATTAAGTTTACAGGTATAATACTGTCTCTTGAAAACCAGTCCAATTTGGAATGGAATATAAAAAGAGGTACTCCATAAAACAGAACTATACATGTACACAGAATGTCAAAATTGACAGCAATCGATGCATTTAAATTTCATCTACGGATAACTGCAGAATGGGTGAATAAGAAATGTTCATAATCCTTTCACAAAGTAGCTGATCATAAACAGGGACATACCAACAACCTTCCCTACCATACCATTGTAATATTAAAGAGCTATTACTGCAAAACTTCCCTATCATCATTCAAACTAAATTATATCTGTTACCATTACTTATAGTAAGTACTGAAATTGTATAACCCAAAACATGAAGACCAAATGACACCTACCACACATAGTCCAGCGAGACAGAACAGAATGAATCCTTCCTGAGCAGGTAAGAGGCAAGTAACTGACTAATGTCCCCTAGGTGAGTGTGGGGCAAGCAGTGAGACATAAACAACTGACCATCCCTCCCAGTGGTCAAAACAGCCGGCTGGGACAGCTTATTATAGCACTCAGGAAATTACCTGGGCCTGCAGTGGTCAACAACTGCCCACTGACAGGTGAGAAAGACAATCAAGCAACCAGGTAAAGCATCCAGATAAAACTAAAGTGCCCCAGGTATGAATAATGAAGTAGGGAGCCCTCAGTGATGAAATCATTAATATTAACTATTGAAGTACAATGCTCAGGTAGCAGTGTGCGAGTGTGTATCCCAGAGTTGGCACCAATAACTGCCAGGCTTATGTAAACACCATCATGACTCTAAGGTGTGTAGACAAAATACACCTCTACCTGGGACTGGTGATCAAATGGTCCTGATACCAGGACTGAGCCAGCTTTAAAACTCCAAGGTTCTCCATCAGCACACCTGATAGCCCCACCCCTAATCCCCATTCCCCCTTTCTCCTACCTGTTGCACTAGACCATCAATCAGTCATGCCAGCCTTGCCTGTGAAGGCCTGTCCCTCCCTCCCTTCCTCTCTCTCCTCCACCCCTCCCCCTCCCCCACACTCCCTCACTCCACAGGTAAAAAGACAAACATGTCAGAACTCAGCCTTTTGCTCATCTATTTGACCTACCCCTGAGTTGGCTGCATACCAATACTGGTTTTCCTTTTGTTGTCCAGCGTGCTCTTAGCAACCCTACCCCAGCCCAGATACAGTGGCTTCAGTCCTCCAGGGGAGCCATGCACCAAGTTACTACTCAATTGCCCTGGGCATTCAGCTTCAGCTTGCTCCTGCCGCTACACCCAAGCAGAATGTCTGTGCCTCAGAGAGAAAGCTGGCCAGTGTCTGACCCCAAGTCTGTCTCCCCAACCTTCTCCTCTCCCTCCCACAGCCCTGCCAGTCTTACCTGGCTAGTCCTTACCTGCTGTACTTGGCATCATGCCTCTGGGCTGTTGATGTCAGGTATGACAGACTACACAGATTCCATCACTAACCCGCTCCATACACACTGCCTCTTTCTATCACAATACACCTATGCAATGTAGCAGTGCACTCACTTAATGCTTTACTGTAATAAGCTGGCCCTATTGTACTCTCCTCCCCCACTGCTTCCCTTACCCCCCAGTGGTCATCAACAGGTCCAGTCTTGACCACTGCCTCTCCCACCACATCCAGCTATACCTATGCCCAGCTGACCGTAACAACCGGCCATCCCATGACTTTCCTGGCCTCTTACCAAAAACACTATGGACTGCTGACTACCAGTATTACATGCTGGTGTACAAACATATACAATGTATATAAATGGTTGCAAAACAAAATGTTATTAATTTATAACATTTTAAGTTGAATTATCTTTTTTTCCAAAATTGTTATTCAAGTACACATGTATATATACTTGTTGTTCCTTCTGTCTTTATAATGTTTCATAAATCTAATGGGAAAATCAAAGACAAAGTTGTCCATAAATACATTTATACACTGTACTTTTCCTCAGACATCATCTCTAAAACACCCCAAAAATTGCTTTCATTAGACATACAAATGTAAAACAGATCAAAAAGAACTCCCGATCAAATCAATGGAGAGGTAACGGTACAACAAAAAACAGGCTGAACAGACACAATTGGTATGCTCAGTCAAGCAGACATGATAAGCCTGAATGGACAAATAACATGCTCCAGCCTGTCTGCAACATCAGTGAGTAACAACAGAACTTTCATTTTCTCAGCCAGGCTGGACAATGGGTGTTGAGAGGTGTCAGCCATTGACCATCCATTGACCAGCCTATGACCAGTAATACCACCCAGGTCAGCAGAGACTGTATACACCACTCCAGTCATTATCACTAGATGTAACCTAATTGTCAAACTGCAACTCTGCACTACCTCCCCAACCAACACCTACCCCAACCCCCAGGTCTCTTTTTTGTCCCTCCCCCTTTCCCCTCGCTCCCACCTCCTGAACCTGTTGATGGTTTGCTGGGGTACCCATGCAGAGACTTATTCTCACTATACCCCCAGAGGCAGGTTTTGGCATGAATGCTAACTCTACACCGGGGAAAATCTACCAGACATGCTGCTTACCCCATGGCTTGACGAAATCTGTGCATGAGCCAACATACAACTTTGTCCACAATTACATTTTCCCTCGCTTAATATCGAGTACTTTATCAATTTTATTGAAATTTTCATAGGAATTTATGTATTTTTATATATTTGTTGTTCTCCTCATGTGCATTTTTTTTTGAGATAAATATATTTCATCTGACAGAATGAAACAAAAGAATTGCCACTAATCAAAATTGTCTCTGATAGAGTCAGGTCATGCGGTGGAAAGAAATTTAAAGGATATCCTCCACAATTACTCTACAGTTACTTTGAAAGAGATATTTAAAGTTGATTCAGACACCCTGGCAGCTATAGCTTGCTGCTCATTCCTTACCACCTCACCTCCCCCCCTCCCCAATCCACAGGTTTTCCTACTCACCTCATCACCCCCACCCCTGCCCAAACACACACACAACATCTCAACCCAAAGATATCAGTTTTTGAAACATACATGCAATTAATGCCACCCATAACCGATCAATGTGTGGAGATTAAACTAATTAATTTTATAATTTAGTCTTTAAACTCATGCCAGTGTGAAAACTGTAAAATTGCGACATATTCATACTATAAACCACTAATTACATGTAAGACATATCGTTGTCCAGAGAAAACACCCAGTAACGACTGGCAGGTACCAGCTCTGTCAGCTGCATGTAGAGAACATGTAGAGGACATGCAGATTACATAGAGAATCTGCTGAGATTGGGCTCCTTTCATCCAGTTTTCTGGTCACTCTTCTCCTGTTCAAGTGTCCATTACTTAACACTAGTTGCAATTCAAGCACCTTTGCCAGAATTAATGAAGGAGCAGCCCGATGCATATTCATGAGTGTACCTCCTAGCGCTTACCCCAGGCTGCTAGCATCTACAGACCGTCCAGCTACAAAGGAAGCCAGAAGTAATACGCCATTAGCTCATGAATATGAATGCAGCCCATCTCTTGTCCGTTAGAGGATATGAAGGTGTACGAGGCCCGGCCTGTGCATGCCGGTCGGAGCCTGGTGTATGTTACTCCATCAATTAAACATCACCCACATCTGCTACAGTCCACCTTTGACAACGTGATAAGGATCAAGGAAGCTGGCACATCCATACATGTACATATATATATATATATATATATATACATACACATGTTCATGCACTCAATTAGTTGCAACACAGCCCCAACACTGCATTCAAACACGTACACAATACACATATTTCATTAGCATTTCATTTCTGTTCAGTTCTTTTTTAAATGTCTGAAGTGTAACTGTATGTTTACAGTCACAATAATCTGAAAAACATCTTCAAATTTACAATCAGCAGTGGAGACGTACACATTGTGAAGCTTACAAAAACGCTGGCAAAATAAAATTTTAACTTTTACACAAGTTCAAATGTTGGAAAAAACAAAATGTTGTGTCACCCATGAAATAGACCACGCAAAAACATTGTATGCAGCCTTAGATTATGACTGATATTTCTGGTGAAGAGCCTGAAGTCCACAATAAACATGTACAGTGTATATTAAAAATGATCCTCAATGAATGATGAATCATATTCATACATAATATATGTATAGTGTTGAGTTCGTCAGCGTAGATACAAAGAGCATAACAAGTAAGACAGAAAAATATCATGAATTCAACGAGTGCCATTGGAATATCATGTAATTGGCATCTCATTAGCATGCCAAATGAGAATGAGGGGTCTATATTTAGTTGACAAGCTGAAAATAGCCGTCAAACAATAATACATGCGCCAGTCGATCGTTTACCGCACCCTGCTACAATCTGAACACCAGATGTCATTAAGACATTTTAGTCAGATTCTTAAATCACTCCCCTCCGGTCCCACCATCCATACATGTACTTAAAAACTAACATCACAGTACAGGCCAGGTGTAAAAATAATAATACAAAAAAAATCATAAAAAATTGACGAGTCTGGATCATGTCAAATGGCTTAATTAGGTAAAGAAATTCTTCTTGAATTTTGAACAACAGTCTGTGTATGTGACAGCCCAACATACATACGTCCCTGTATATAGATCTCCTGGACAAAGATACTGTAACAGTACTCCTATGTAAATGCATGCACATGTTATGTAGCTTCTGACGTTTACAAGCTGTTCTCCTGCACCTGTACACTGGTCCTCAACCTGAGAAGGTGAGCTTCATCTGAATGCACGGTCTCCTCAGATCAGCAAAGTTTACCCAGGATCAACAGAAAACAAGACAGCTTGAAAAGAAATCATTTGAAAGTTTGCATGAACTCATTTTTGAAATCAAGGTGACATACATGTAATCAAAATCGCAGTTCAATCGCATCCTTGCAAATCTCTGACGCATCAGAACAGAAAATATTGTGTAGTCTGAATATTCCTGTGATTAATGTGAAATAATTAGGGTGCTATTTGCATGTATTTTTCGTGGTCGCATAGCAACTCATTTTTTACGAGCTCATTCACAGGCTATGTGCTGACATACTTGCATGTACATGCATGTACATATATCTATGTTTATATGATCGGTGTTTAATTCAAATCCTAATAGTGAAATGTACACACATCTTTCATCTGCAATTTGCATGAAAAGTACACACATTTCCCTTGTTACAGAACTCGTTAATTACATGCCAAAAAAAAAAAGAAATTAAATGCAACTTACTACATGAAAATAAAAAAATAAAAAACCTGCATATGATCAGCCGGATTCCACATGGGCATGTACATGTATTCAAATTTTAATTATCCAACATCTGTCTTCCATCTGGCAATAAAATGTATACAAGATAACACTACCAGAGTTTAAGGCTAATTAATGATTTAAGAAATCCAAGTTTATTCTGGCTCGACACATCCATTGTGCGGTGCTTGAGTGTCACTGGACAAACTGCACTGAGTAGATGTTCCCATGGGGGTACTGTAATACACCTGCAGGTATGGTTTATTCTGACTTACAGCCTAGGGATGTGTTCCCTCGGACATGCTGCAACTTGAGTAGAAAATGACTCCAAATACATTAATAATGCATATCCAGACAATTAAGCACAGATGTCAAACAGCTAGTTCCAAAAGTAAGGCGCCAGAAGTTTTATTAATGTCAGCTCCACCTCTGCCACCTAGTAAATGGAATTCTATATGCCCACAACAGAAATGAGTTCATTTCCACTGCAACCAAAACTGGGCTGGAAATCAGAGCAATCGGCGACCTCCCATTGGTGAGCAGCCTTGCAGAACACAGACAATATCATGGACCTGTCCGTATCATTGGCTACTGCAGACCGCTTCGAGTGGCTGAGGATAATGTCTGACACGATCTACAGATCAGCTTGTGAAAAAAAAAAATACCCTAGCCCGAGAGGTTTATAGAAATGCCATTGAGACACCAGCAGTTCCTCCATAGCAACCGGTCAACAAGTCTGACAATCAGCTGACCTCAGTGCCTGGAGAACAGTTATTTACCATAAAGGATGGTAAGAAGGCAGGCTTATTAAAGTATCCCGGCCCAATGCAACAATGGCCGATTAGCCGGGCACGGATGACGCCGTCCTGACGTGCCGAAACAGGCCTTGTCCTCCGTTATGTTCCTCAACCCCTCCTGCTTTTCATTGCATGCCAACTTTGGGGGACGGCCAACCGGCTTTTCTTCTGAGATAAACTAAATTTTGCGGATCAGTAACGGTCAGGAGCTTGTTGGTGCAAACTTTGGGGCCTCATTTTAGGAGTGATGATTGTGCAGGCCTGGGGGTGATCAACGTGTACATGTATGTAACGTGGGGCACCTTGGTCACTCAGTACACAACCCACTAAGTACCCTAAACTCACAGGGGCATGTAGGCAATATACCTGTACAATAGAGATTAGAATCAGGCTGCACCTGTACTTGGAGGAGGAATGACATCATTTCTTAAAAAACAACATACCTGTGCATAATACACAAGACTAGGCATACTTACCATCAAGTCAATAAACAACTGACACACATCAGACGCATTACAGGTCACATTTACACCTTTCACACATCAGCCGAGTGTAACACTTACTAATCTTCATGATTATATTGGTACATTCAACAGCAAGATTGAAAAACAAAATACACATGTACATGTACACACATGTATGATTTTACAAATGTAAAGCTGATTAACGCTTTAATTTTAAACTTAAACCCGCAGCTTAATTGTCTTGGTGAAAGTTTAAATTCGGAATGACCAACTCTTCTGAAAAAAGGTAACGGTGACTGCCCTAAAATGGGTTCTCCTTCTACGTGTATAAACAAGTACCTGTTGCACATCTTTCATTACATCAAACCATTCAGAAATTAACGGAAAATATGCATAACATAAAGGCGTAATTTTAGGACATTAAGTATCCTCCAAACGTACAATTTGAAAAGAAAAAAATGGAGTATAATTTGCTTTATTTCCCACAGTCATAATCCAAGTTTTAAAGTTAATTTTCATGAACCCTTAAAGTTTTATACTATTACCCAGCCTTCATAAAAGTCACACAATGAGTTCAAACAACAGATATCTGAATATCTCCTCCCATGCAGAAGCCACATCATTAACTTCACCAAATTCCTTCTTCCCACTCCCACCTCTCCTCAACTACCCCCGACCCCCCCACCCCCCACCCCCCCTCCCAAATATAACTGGGAGACAAGGATGAGAACTTATGTATTACTCACTATACCTAACTATTAAACAAACTTATACAGCGGACACAAAACTCAGTTTTATCTCCTACTGTTCTGCCTGGAAACCATGAGGCGTGGCAAACATCTCTATAGAAACAGGAAGTGTGAGGCTTTAGAGTCGAAACCTCAGTCTGTACTGTCAGTTGAAGAGAGTCAATCACTAAATAGGTAGTCATATACATGTATACCACACATATAATGAAGAGGTGTTGTTTAGAGTTTTGACAGAACCCATAACTGATGCAAATACCTGGAACAGAGGAGCCTTTCAGTGGCCTCTCACCCGGGGGAATGGGTCACTTTCTGATGCTGAATACATTTAGTCAGAAAGAATGCAAGACCAATAACAAAATAATCCCGGATCTATATAGAACGTGGGAAAGACAGGACAAAGAGGTGCTGATATCCAGAAAACTCGTGTGAAGACAGCCATAGTTTAATAGGAGCTTCATACTCAAACTAGCCAATTCAAAAATAAAAAAGGAGTTTTTGTAGTTGTAGTGAATCTGCACATCCTAAACCAACTAAAGCCCATGCAGTCCTGAAAACTCAAATACTAGAAATAAAACTTTTTCACTTGTTTTTCAGGTTAGAGGAAGAGGATGAGGGTATTTGATAGTATCTCAGCAAGTAAGTCCTCAATGTTTGCATTATTTTGCAAAATATTTGCATGTAGATGTATTCATTGTAATATGTATATGGCCTTCTCAACATTGCCAGAGCATTTTACCATTTTTCAATGTCTGGAATTTGTGGTACAGCGATCGTTGTGCCGAAATTCAAGAGCTGGAATCGTGCAATGTTTTAACACTTTGAAAAGCTAGAGTGCATATGTGCCTGGAAGGCCAATCAAGAATGGACATGTCACAGCCATCTGAACTCTTCAATCATCCATACACCAAAATGCTTATCATCAATGGGAAAATCAATGTGCACACACATGTAGACGTGCAAACATTTCTATGTTTCAGGCATATACTGTTTTGTGATCGGATTAGCTTATACCTGTATCCTTCAGACTGTATAATACATGGAAAGGTACATGTGTTTTGTACATCAACTTGCAGGGCTGTATGAAGTCACAATTACGCTCACTACATTCGGAACTCTGGGGCCTCCACGGCCTAATGGTTAGCGCGGTAGCGCAGCACGATCGTACAGAAGCCTCTCATCAATGTGGTCACTCTGAGTTCAAATCCAGCTCATACAGATACTGGCTTCATCTCCAGCTGTATGTGAGAAAGTCTACCAGCACCCTGTGGATCGTTAGGAGCCTGGCTGGTTTCCTCCCACCATAATAACTGGCCGTCTTTGTATAAGTGAAATATTTTTGAGTATAGCATAAAACCCCCATCAAAAAACTTACTATACACATTCTTCAATTCAGACAGAACTGCTAATGATGCTCTGTTATCACCCCTCACAACCTCCTGCTAATGATGCTCTGTTATCACCCCTCACAACCTCCTGCTAATGATGCTCCGTTATCACCCCTCACAACCTCCTGCTAATGATGCTCTGTTATCACCCCTCACAACCTCCTGCTAGTGATGCTCTGTTATCACCCCTCACAACCTCCTGCTAATGATGCTCTGTTATCACCCCTCACAACCTCCTGCTAATGATGCTCCGTTATCACCCCTCACAACCTCCTGCTAATGATGCTCTGTTATCACCCCTCACAACCTCCTGCTAATGATGCTCTGTTATCACCCCTCAAAACCTCCTGCTAAAGATGCTCTGTTATCACCCCTCACAACCTCCTGCTAATGATGCCTTCTAAACATCCCAATGTCATACCGTCATCAGGAAAACATGTCCTCAAACTAAAATGTTTACACCAAAACAGTGGGGAGTTTATGATACACATAAATACTTCAATACATCGCCATAACATTCACAAAATGCTGATCGACAGCCAACTGAACATGTAAGATGCAGATCCAGATCTGGCCTGTTGCCGATCTATTACGTGACACCAGCCCATTATAAATCTGTTTCATTGACTGCTGGCCTCACTCAGTACTGTATAAGTTGAAACAGAGATACAGTGTATGCTGGCAGTGAGGCGTTCATATACATAACTTCCACAGGTATAAATACTGGTGCATGGATAAGCCTTGCCACAGTGCAGCCCATTGTGGTTCCTCTTCATCACCTTAATCATCTTCATCACCCATACACAGACAGAGAATTACACACCATTGTTTTTCTTCTAATCTATGCCGCTCCGCTTCAGTAATTCCTATCCATGAAATAACGCACACAACTGTAGCAAGTATTGATTATCACTCAAAAAGGAATAAAATGAATAAAGCTTAATACCCTAATTCTTCAATCTTTTCAACCACTGCCACCAATATTTTGAAACATTCTGACAGAAGTATGGGGTGTAGAGAAATAACTTGCATAGTTTATTAATTCTTGCATCCTTAGTGAAACAAACTCATCATTTTTAGCATTATTTCACAATACTTGTATGCAAACTATTTAAAACCTTTAAACTTAACTGCTACTCTACTTTTATCAGCCACTCTCAATCACATTACTCAACACAAATAATTTTTAAGCAAAAAAAAAAAATGGAACCACAATCTATTCTTGAACAAAGTCCTGACAATGTCGTCCTATTTCAGGAATGACCCATCTGCATGTGAATTTGACCATGTAGAGCCTCTTGTACCTGACAGCCTTAGTAACTGAACACCCATCACTGGGAAGAGGAGGAGAGTGGGGTCATCTGGGCTGCTGTTGTACCTGTGCCCCTCTCCCTGTCCTAACCTGTGCTCAGGTGTGCAGGGTGAAGGGGCTACGTGATAATCTCTTCAGAGGGGGGGGGGGGGGGGGGGGGGGAGGGGCAGCATGACACATACGCACATGTACCATAAAGTATATATCTCAGACCTCCTGTTACCTATATACCTGGATAAGTAAACAGGATACTGTATCAGAAGGAGGGTAACCACCCAGGAAGAGGGTCATTCTTTGGTTGCTATACACAACTCCTCATTTTATCCGCGTCACACAAAAACCCATCCTCCCTGGGCGTACTCGGACATTTATCTCTGGGTATCTATCCGCGAAAACCAGGCGGCCGGTTCAACACGCAACATTCCATACAGGTACTGCGCCTAACACAATGAACACGCATAACTGGTGTATGTATCTGCACGATGCCGTCACAGATCTGCCAAGTTAAAGTCAGTGTTACAACAAAGCAACAAGCTATTGGCACATCGCCACTTCTAAAAAGATTAGTCAAACCCTATACCTGCGGTTTACTTGCACACAGTGAATGTGTTAACCCAGCTATTAACCTGCAACATTCCTTGGGTCAGTTCTCAGGAGCCCAGAATTTATTAACTACCTGGAAAACCAGTGTGATGGTGACATCAAATGTGGGTTTAGTTAAAATGTGATGCTTGAATTAAGAAAAATTCTAAAAAGAACCATAATATTGGTCTTGCCTGGAAAAATGTTTCAGAGGTGTAATGAATTATGGCAAATGGCCTAAATTTAAAGGTAAATTTAGAGGTAAATAAATGTTGTAAACCATTCCTACTGAAACCTTCTTTAGCCAGACATCCTCCTATCTTCCAAACATACATCAAATCATCTTTCCAAGATCAACAGAGCTCCCAGAATTAGCCAAAATGTACAACTTTATAGTCTGTAGTCATCAAATAAAAATTTTAGGTCATTTACCCGACTCTCGGAATCAATTGAGTAGTTTGTCAACCAGAAAAAAAGGTTTATATTAATGATTATGGATTTTAAAAGGCCACTCGGTGTTTGAGTAAACACAAAGAGACCATAAAAGCGAGCTTATTTCAATTACAGCCGAAAGATATGGAAATGTTTACCATTCAGATGGTCCAACAATGATGATCCTGCACATAATCATCAAATAACCATCACATAATCATCACATCACCATCACATAATCATCACATAACCATCAGAGGTACATGTAACTACACTCACAACACTTAGCCACATCCACAAAACACTGAGCCATAGCCATGAAATTTTGAGCCACAGCCACTAATCACTGAGCCACAACCACTAACCGACAGCCACTAAACACTAAGCCACAGCCACTAAACACTAAGCCACAGCCACTAAACACTAAGCCACAGTTTTGAATTTGATTGAAAAATAGGGGTGTAATACTCTCAGACCAAAACCACAGGATGTGGCGTACTTAAATGGGGTTATAAAAATAGTGAGAAACAGAGTTTGTAAGTGAATTATAAACTACTCAACAAACAAATCTGAGAAGCATGTTGTAAAATTACTAAATTAAGTAACTAGCAGTTCTGTTAATCCAAGTTATCTTATGTGTCTTTCTTCTATTGCCAAAAACATTTACTCTAAAATGATCACCAAAGGACTTTTGTGAAACAACCCCATGGGAAATCTGGGATCATCTGTGTGTGTAACTTCAAAATGGAGTGCATTCAGTTTTCCTTTTCTTTTTCATCAAATAAAAAGATCAGCAATGACCATGAATATTTCACCGCAGAACCTATATATTTCTTAGTCCATGCGACTAAATGTTTGCCAATAATTGTTCTTCCACGTCACCTAATGTCTCACAGGTTTGCTAATTTCATGTTGATTGCAGGTGGATATATACATTATGACTGACAACACATTGACACCGTATCCTGGTTATGAAATCAAATTAGGGAAATACCCTTTTTCAAATAGTTACTTTTACATTTATCGAATATATTCCCCACAGAAATGTGTGTGGGATAACAAAAACATGTATAGACACATATATCAGTTCATATCCGCTAATAAAAGAGAAACATAAAATACAAATGAACTGTAATAAAATTCACTAAAAATTTATGACCAAAGATGAACATTGTCTTGATGACACACACATGATAAAGGTAAGAAGTCAAGAACTGGACTGTAATCAGCACAAACCTATATATGTATCCATACCTGTAATTACAGGTAACTTCACAGACGTGGGTACACAGGTACATAGTAACACAATGTATATATGTGTATCTTATAGTCATTAAAACATCAGCCACATCTTACTTACCTGTCCCATTGAGAAATGACGGTGAAATGAACATTAGGTAAACTGTGTGTACTGTCACAGGTGAGACAACACAGGTAGAAATGATGTCATTATCTCTTCAGGAATCGGCTGAACATGTGGTGAGTAACAGAGCAGTCAAGGATGTGAGAAATCAATGGCTAGCCATTTCATGAGGCTCCGGTGTAGGGATGTCACATATAAAGCACTACTAGGAAGTGAGCCAGATGAGTCTTGTCCACTAACAGACTTGTAACAAGAGGGTCTACAATAGGGGTACCCCCACATCAAGAAAAATAACATGAGCTAGATGTAAAATATCCCCAGATCCAAAGAGGTGCCCAAGTGAAACAGGAGAGTCTCTGCTGTGTGACTGTGTGGTATACCTACTGTACAGTACATTCATCATCAAGTGACCACTGCATAGACCACATGGCTCTGGTACCAATACCCTGTCTAGTTGTCATCCGTCATATACAGCAGCTGTTGCTTATGATGAGCCCACCTACCTCTACCCTCTGCAGTCCGGAGGACTTAAATCATCATCAATACATTTCCCATAATACTACTAATTACATACAACATTTGATTTGTAACAATTTTTTAAACCAAAAGCTTATGAAGCATTCCATACCTTTATTTATAAAAAATAAAGTGGCATAAATTGGACAGAAATGACCAGAAGATATTGATACCCCTTGATACATCCTCTAGATGAGCTGCATGATAAATGTATGCTGTCAGCAATCAACTAATTTTGTATACCATTCTACGGACATAAAACTCTGTCTATTACTTGAGACTTCCTACAGACTTTGTAAAGTGGCTGAGAGAGCCTGCTCCCAGAGCCTACCATTTACCTGTCCAGGTGTGCTGATACAAGCCCTTACCTCCCCATCTCACACATATCAGGTGACACTGCACAAAAGCTGCTGTATAACTCAACCACTTCAGTTGATATCTTATCTGGCAGATGACTTACAACCCAGATGTAATTTTACAAAGCTTACTAAAACTTACAAAAAAAACAAAATTCTTAAAATTCTACAAATTGAACTCCCCCAGATACTAACGTTCTTAACCACGTGATGCTATTTAAAATGATAGCAGAATGTCTTCGTTTAAGTCCGGTTTTGATAACTACAACAGTCCAAGCCATGACTAGCAACAGCTGCTTGAAACAAGTTGTGTAAACTGCAAAAATCCAAAACATCTTTAAAAGACCAGCACAAGCTGTTCTATTCTTGTCAACTTTACGGCTCAGAGCTAGGGGGCAATCAGATATAACAATGCATAATCTGTAAGTGCGTTTATTAATTATAAGTGATCGGAATTGATCTACCCATCCACACAACCCATATGCTATCAACATAATTCAAACGTAAGCCCTTTCCACATTCCAAACTTGAGCACATTTTCTACACAAATTCGCTTTAGAATTTGTGGGAGAAGTTCAGAGGCTAAAAAAGTGAAATAAATTTTTATACCTAAAAAAAAATTTTGATATACATGTTGATCCAGAAAATAACACCTGAGGACTGTATCTAGCAAAAAGGGAAATACACTTGAGGATAATACTGTACATATACAGAGGGTGATGTACCGTGCATGGGAGGAGAGTCATCAGTTACACCTAGTTAGTGATAACATGTTTGTATACACCTGATAGCAGAGCTCAACGATCCTGCCATACAGGTATGTGGTGTAGACGAGCAGGTAAGTATGGGGGTCTGCGGGAGACAAGTGGCGTGGGAACAGCTTGCCGAGATGGTGCACAGGTATACATGTATACTATGATCAGGCTGGTGCAATCCCAATGAGATCTCCATCTACATCCACGCTCAATGTGCACTCAGCCAAGCGCAAACACTGAAAAGGCCAACATTTGGCAAATAACTGTACAAAGTTTTGCAAAATAGAGTCATTATAGAGCGTAGGAACAAGACACCTGAGCAGAGTTGACACCTGTGGCATATATTGTACTAATGCTATTAGCCTGGTGGGCGTTATGGGATGCCCAAAGCTGGCCCAGTTCCCATGCTGTCACCACACCCAGCCCAGCCCCTACTCCTCAAGGGTTGCCCCTGGAGATGGACCTGGGCACACCCATCACCTGGAGACCGGTCCAGCTCCAATGTGACATGGGCATCTGTTGACTCTGAACCAGCCAAGCATGACCCCCCTACCTGTTGACTCCCTGGCCTGCCCCGCCCTTTGAGCCAGGTATAAAGACGGCCCTGAGTTCCACAAGCCACTTGTTACAGGGCAGGGAGGGGTAATGAAGTACCCAGCCTTCTATTGCAGCCCATTTATTTGGGTTTAATAAGTGCTGAGTGTAGACTGTTTCACAATTAAAACAGATGTTCTCTGGATGGAGCACTCAATCAGAATGCTGCCATAAAACTGACTCCCAGACCTGTCAAGACAGGGAGAAAGTTACCTATTGTAACTACTGGACAGAGGCGCAGCTCCGTATCCTAGCCCTGTATGTGTTCATTGGCTACTAAAGAAGCAAATTAGGACACTGGTCATCGAGTCTATGGCTTCATAAATACTGGTACAATATTGTATAATATCTAAGTACTTCATCAAAACATTAAATGAGGTGTAAACAAATACTCTGGTATATCAAGATACTACATGTACAGGTATCTCAGATCCACATATATCATCTGAGATCCGAGCAAATCAATATCCGAGATCAAAACAAAGCATGCAAAACTGCTGCAAATCATCTGAAATTTTGACATTTTTGTCATTAAGCTATAAAAACTAAATTAATACATTCAATTTATTAGGATAATTGTTCCGTCATTTTTATGGATCGAAGTTTAAGTAGCTGCACTGGGTTATCATCTCAAACCAAGAAGAACAGGGTACTGGCCAATTTAATTATATAAACCCACCATCCCAACACCCCCTAACCTACAGGGCCTGAATGGACCAATCATACAACAGCCCTTATAACACTCTGCCACTGGGACCACTAAAGTGTATATCTACTCTGCATGCATGGATACCCCGGCTATGGTAGCAGGCAATCAGGCATTGCTCATTCTCAGTGCCATTAAAACAGTCTGCCATTCTATTCATCAGGAATATGGCTTCTCATCTCGCTAGACCTGATTCCCTACCCACCCTCAGGATATGAGCACTTTAGCTATCACTGGTCAGTTGGCAGGAGTAGACCCCAGGTCACTACTGGTCAGTGTACAAATCACAGCGAGAACCCTCCAGGCACCTGTTGTCACTGATCTGCCATCATCTTTTCTAGCTTCAACTGGGAAAACAGAGTACAATGTAGCCAAGTCACTTGACACCCAGCAATCTGTAGGTTATTTATCACAAAATGATGCCCTCATTTGCATAGTTATAGCTCTCAGTGTTTGGGCGACAGCCAGATACCTGTAGACGATGACCAGGTGAAACACAATATGGTCACCCAAATCATTGCATACATGTTCCTGGAGTTGTAAAAATTATTTCCAAAACAATTAAAAGCATACAATAATCCTAACAAGCATGAAATATTACCCAGGTGCAATTACTACTCATCTACTAATGTACATGTAAGACTGGGTCCATCACAAAAGGTTTATATATAAATTGTGAATTTTATTCAAATACAATATGCTAATTACAATGATACTTTGGAATAAAACATACAACATTGGTAGATAAAAAAAAACATGTACTGAAGTTGACCATGCAAAAAAGTACACCTCTGTGTATAACCACCCATATACATGTACATATCCTATGTACACAGATATATTTTTTGGACCTGGCCTACATCTTTTTCAGCATTATTTATCAAAAACAATCCACCAGAATAAAATCCTCAAAGCTGTTGAAAGCCTGTTACATAAAATTTCACAAAACACAACATATTTACCTTTTCACCTTCATATGTAACCACAAGTAATGCTCACTTAGATCTAAGCCATACCAACAAATGACCGCTATAGTCCGTAATATAGATCTGCACAATTTGAGTTTGTATTATTTACTGCATGTATATTTTGTCTGGTTGTTTTTGTCTTTTTATTTTTTTTTTTTTCACTGGAAACAGTAACATATTTTGTTTCAAACTGATACATGGATTCATCAGAGCTTACATATGTCGTCCAGACATGTGTCAGACATGTCCCGTTCTTGGATGAAAGGTCTCTCCTCACTGATGTCCAGCTACATGTACCTTCAGGTGCAGGACTGGCCACATAAACCTATCTGGATCCCTACCTCCAGGGAGTGACTCAGCAATGAAAACTTCAAAGCAGAAACTGAAGGACACAGTAAAGGATGTGAAAACTGACTGAGCGCAAAGGCCAGGTAATAAAGCTTTGTAGGTGTTACAGAGCCATTTACCACTGCTGCCAACACCTTCAGCTAGATAATAGAGGGGAGGGGAAAAATCTGGAGGTAAGGAGGGAAGAGTGGGAAAAGCTTATGTCCAGGCGTACCATGGGGACAATAGGCTTCTGGTAGGTCTTAGTCCAAACTGCTGGCAACATAGAACTCCTGACAGGTTATATGTACAGTTACATAAGCCAGCATATGACACAATCTGAACAGGCAGTGTTCTCCAGTCAAGCATGTAACATAACAGGCTCTTTAGAGTGAAGCTGAAGGCTGTCACAAAGAACAGTACATACAGTCTCCAAAGCTCCCTGAATACCAGCACCTCTATTAGGGTACTCAGGGAGGGGGGGGGGGGATTGATTGGGTATAGCTATTACTGCTCTGTTACATACCTCAAAGCCTACATGGTACATCAGCCTGTAAGGGGACAGAGTCAGCTGAAATTTCCCAGGGTCCTCACCACTGGACTCACAATCACCCCCATCCTTTGCACAGTATAATCTCCAGTCATAGCCACCTGGCTTTATAAGCTGTCTATGTAAAGGTGTGTCACCTTAAATTACAGCATGAGTGGGATCAGTATATAGTGATACAGCCATTCTCAAATCTGTGTGGACCTAGAACATTAACATTTCCCTCGGATGAAAACAAAAACACACCAGGAAGTGGGGACAATCTACATTTTAAGCTGAAATGCCCCAGACTCTTTTCGTGTATGTGTCAGCTGACAAGTGTCGGGTATCATTATCAAAGGTACCTACATGTACTGATAATTTATTGCAAAGCAGAGATACTTAAACTACAACTGCAAACACTTTCAAATTTCACAAAAATTGTCAGTGTTCAATATACTCCTTTTATTGTATAGGATTGTGCAAGTTTCCTTGGTAAAAAGTGTTTTTAAAATAAATTTTTACATCTGTCAAATGTAAAGTTGTACCGGAACTGTACATCACTCCCGTCTTTTTGGACGTTGTGAGATCCCATTCATTCATATTAAAAAAAGATCTACAGCAGTTTTCTTTCTTTTGATTTTTTTTTTCTTTTTGCACCATATTACACAATAACTTGGATTTGTAAGACATATGATAACTAGCACATTTATTCATGACTTTTTTCTCAGGTTTTTTTTTTTCGCGTTATTTATCTCACCTTAAATCTTAACTACATGTTACTAAACTAATGCACATAGTGTAAGAAAACAAAAATTTGGTTAAAAGTCTTAGTCGACTTCCACGAGAATTAATTTAGAGATTTTTCTGCGTAATTACTGCACGATGTCTGGGTTCTCGGGTCATTTACGGAGTAGATCTCTGTAAGAAGCTTCACAAAACTCCTCCTATTTAAACTATACAATATACGTACCTGAATAGTTAGTGCTTGCATTCGAATTTGTTTTCCAGGGACAAGGCTGTCGCTTTAGTTTAAGTACATCTACATGTATGTCATGAGGTGGAGTGCGTTGTTTGCTTTATAGTTCATTTATTTTGAAACCAATAGTCTGATGTACACTTGCTGCCATTAGTTTGAATCCAAGGTGAAGATGGAGTTAAAGTGACCATCAGCAGTGTACAAACAGAAATATTTTTACATCCTTCTAAAATTTTCTTAAATCAAAAGTAGAAAAAATGACAAAGGAAAAATTATATTTCAACGTGAGTAAGAAAATGGATATCCTTTATGTTCTAGACAAATTTTATTCACTCATATACCCGACCAGTCTCCTCTCCTAATCGAGAAGTTCGTCAAACAATCATGTTAATGGTTATAAAAGTACCAATTCCATGCTTAACGACACATACAGATGTATTTTGCTGATTACAATTTACTTTCTTCTTTATTTACACATAACGTCACTAAAATCATACACCTATTATTTTCTAGTAATTTTCATCCTTTTATACAAAATGTTGTAGAGACGAGTGATAATTTAAGCTGGTGAAAAAATCAGGTATTTATATGCGACTTACTGCAATCAAATAAAATTTCCCTTGATATTTGTCACCTTAAAGCGGCAGCTTGAATAGCTGGTGAAAAATTCCTTCACATTACAGGCGATTAACTGTAATTATATATTCCAATACTTTCCATCTCCTACATGTATGGATACAGAACTTCTGAACTTTCAAGATTCTTTACATGATATATTTAAGACAATTATCTGAAAGGAAAGAGAAACTATCCAATAGGTTGAAAACATCATCTTTATTTTACATAGGTATACTTATGAAACCAGTACCTATACAGACAATTTTTTTCTCTTTCACAACTTCAAGGAGCTAATACAATGTAACTAAAATAACCTATATCTATGCACTGGTTGTTAACTTCAGATGTTATTTACTTGTATACTTCTTACTTCTAATAACTGTCTTGTTTAATACAGGATTACTTTCACTTTCTATTATTTCATACTTTCACCTTCAGGTAGAGAGCCTATGTACTTTGTCCCTGTAAAGATGTTAGGATTACAGACTAAAGTTCTCCCAAGGGATATCAGGCAACTTCTATACAGGCACAACTGAAACTGAGCTGTCAGTTATCAGGTTTTTATTTCTAAAATTTCACCATGCAAACAGGAAATTACAACTGAGGATTTTTTCAAGACTGAGGATATTTAATTTCAGGTTATTATAGAGTGATGAAGTGTTATGACCATCACCTACTACTGCAACACCTTGACAAGTTGTCCACCTGTATAACACATGTACTGCTCCATTATTGCAATCACACAGGGGGCTGCGGAACCTGGGCCAGGAGGTTTAAATGGAACAGCTTCAGCACATCTACTTTTGTTTCAAACCACTGTTTAATTTCATACTTAGGCCACAGCAATTTAGATCACTGTTTCACAGGCAGAATAAATGTTTATTCAATGCAGTTGGAGAGAACAAAAATAAAAATAACCCATAGAAATCATCGAACTTTTGGGAAACGAGGACTATACCGGCAAGTTTTTCTTGTCAAAGACATGTATCAGAAAGCAATCAAAAACAAGAAAATCCTGAAAACATAAAAATCTGACAAAATAAAAAGGTGGAATTGCAGTTACATTGTCATTCAATTTCTGTATTTTTTAGTGTCCAGTGGCCCATAAAACACCAAATAATATATGTGTCAACTTAGCCCCCACTTTGGGAACAGTTCTGATCCTGTCATATCGTCACAGGTATGGCCTTGGCCCCCACTCTGGAAACAGTTCTGCTTCTGTCATATCGTCACAGGTATGGCCTTGGCCCCGACTTTGGAAACAGTTCTGATCCTGTCATATCTTCACAGGTATGGCCTTGGCCCCGACTTTGGAAACAGTTCTGCTTCTGTCATATCGTCACGGGTATGGCCTTGGCCCCCACTTTGGGAACAGTTCTGATCCTGTCATATTGTCACAGGTATGGCCTTGGCCCCCACTTTGGAAACAGTTCTGCTTCTGTCATATCTTCACAGGTATGGCCTTGGCCCCTACTTTGGAAACAGTTCTGATCCTGTCATATCATCATAGGTATGGCCTTGGCCCCCACTTTGGAAACAGTTCTGATCCTGTCATATCGTCACAGGTATGGCCTTGGCCCCCACTTTGTAAACAGTTCTGCTTCTGTCATATCGTCACAGGTATGGCCTTGGCCCCCACTTTGGAAACAGTTCTGCTTCTGTCATATCGTCACAGGTATGGCCTTGGCCCCCACTTTGGAAATAGTTCTGATCCTGTCATATCGTCACAGGTATCACCTTGGCCCCCACTTTGGAAATGAGTTCTGCTTCTTTCATTTCGTCACGGGTATGGCCTTGGCCCCAATTTGGGAACGGGTCTGCTCCTGTCACATTGTCACAGAAGTTCCTACCAGGCACTACAGGTACATCACGTGTCTTAATATATGTTACACCTGTCACGATTTCCATCATGAGCTGATGGTAAAGTTGGGCAGCAACAAGATTACAATATGTAACACTGTAGCAAAACATGAACTGTGCAGTCCACATATTTCATCACAGAGTGACAAAACCAGGGTTTAGTTAGTTCATTAGAATAGCATTTCAATAATTGACTTGTTTATGCTTACAATACTATAATACATTACAAGCTGCTAATTAAGATCACACAAACAAGGAGTAACTACATCACATTTTTTGCAACTCCAACCACAAACTGCTTTATTAAAACCACAATGAAATAAAAAAAGCTGGAAGTTGGTAACTACAAAAAAAGGTGTAACAGTAAAAAAACAAAGACCCCCCCCCCCCCCTCTTCCTCACCTCCCACCACAAACACACACCTTCTGATATCTTCCTCATCAGACACATCCTGACCATCAAATATACAGACATGACTTTAAATATTCATATATTTCATTGTTGTCTCCCAATGGTGAGGATTTTCACTTATATAATTACTTTTGTCTGGGAGAAACCCAGGGTACAAACCACCACCGAGTGGCAGGTTAACAGACGTCATTCCCACATGTGGTCTATAGTCTTGCCCAATCTCCCCCTCAAACGTCTTCAACCGTTTTGAGAACAGATGAATCCCAAAATTCCCTGTCTAAAGCCAGGGTTGAACCAGCACCTGATATGCTTTGTGGTTAAGAGTCAAGGCACCTGTAATATGTAATTTCACCCATATGCTGTAATAACTAATACATTATTTCACATTAAACAGTAATAATTTGACTTGGATCATTTGAACTCAAGCATCTTTATACAGATTATCTATGAAGTAAGCAATTCTGAAACGCTTTTATTAAGTGTAGACCATGGTATATACCAGAAGAGCGAACTGTTACAGCTGTAGGATTGGACGGCAAACCATGTCCCCAATCCCCTTCCTTCTCGGCAGCCCCAACTACATCTAGACACCCCAGCATGTAGAGCCTCAAATAGACTTATATTTCATCCCCTTTCAAAGTACACCATCTTGGGATGCACAATGGTCGTTCATGATGTGAGCAGGCCTCAAGGATGTCCTCTGAGCTGTACCTATACAAACACCGAAAGGGGACAGGAGTGAAGGTGAGGAGGAGGGGGGGGGGGGGGGTAAGGAGGAAGGGGGGAGAGGGCAGGAGGGGACCAGAGCAGGTATCACATACAATACAACCTGGTATGCTGCAACGTGCAACGTGATATGGGGGAATTAAGCTGAAATGCTGCATGCACATTCACCTGGCTGATTCGCTGAATTCAAGCCCTTCTCCTCCATCCACTGACACATGAGCAGCTTAAAATGCTGTATGATTCACCTGTCTCCATGTATAAATACAGCAGGTGTGTAAGAAAAGCACGATCAAAAGAGACACAAATGATACGTATACATCTATATCAATCTTTGGTTCACAAACATTGAGAGCTTTCCCATTACACAAGACTGAATGTATACAGGTGCTTAGCAATATGACCGCCTCACCAGAATAGAGGCCAGATACCTGTACAGTTTGCATCAGTTCAAAAGACAGGTAAAAGCAGTTCACAGAAGTCTTATAAAAGGATGAATTTCAGACTTTTTCATCCAAGTTAGTTTTTTTGTTCGGTGCCCAGTCAGCATCTGTGTGTACAGGAATAATCCACGACAAACACACAGACTTGGTATCTTCCTGTATGCACAGGTAGACCTTTGTATTCATTGCTCTTTTCATCTACGTCCAGAAGGAAAACACCACAAATATGCTCTCATTCGCTGTGTGTACAGGCATGAACAGAATACATGTGGGTACTATAAGCTAGAGAGTGCCTGTACCTGCCTGGGCAGGGTAGGGGCGTACACAGTAGAGCATCATGCACGCACATCTTTATCCCTATCATACCAGCCCAGGTGTGGCCACTCGAGTGTGTCCCACAAGGAGACAAATCTCACCTTTGATGTTCACTTCTTCATCTGCCTTTGTGGCTTGACTCTACACGAGTTAATAGTGTCGCCGTGACAACATCCGGATCTAAAATATGGATTTTGCAATTCCCTTCTATTCTTGAAACAGGATTACTGAATTAGATAAGAGTGAAGTTTCACTCAACCCAAGAGACCTGGTGTCACAAGTAAATTATTTCAGTAGATGGCTCACAAAAGTAGATAAGCACACATTGTGAGACTTGGTATGATTTGGACAATCTGCTTTGGAACTGACCGTTCATCTTCAGCAGATAAATGCAGGAAATAGTAGCTCTTTCCCTGAATATCCCAGCTGTATTCAATCATTCTGTTCAGCTAGGAAGCAGCAGGGGTGAACTTGATGACTTAAACCTTCAGCCACGACAAGAGATGGATTCAAACCTGCAACCTGACTGGATAAGAAGGTGGACTGGCTGTGGCAAAAAGAAAAAAAAAACAAAGAACACTTTATAGCCCTACTGCCAGAGAATCTTCCCAACTTTAACAAAGTATATATCATAAAATTCAACCCGAAATGTGTAAACACGACAGTTCTGCAATGATATGATGTGTATCCCCCAAGATCATCAACTGATCAAAGTACTGTATCCCCTACAATAACTACTGGGACATATCGATAACCAATCAACTGACCAAAGTATCCCTACTGTAACTACACATTAACATCATTAGACTACATCCCAACATCGGGACCTGGGATGTGCAATGTAAACATGAAACCTTATACATGTATATATACTTGTATCCCAAACCAGCAATTGATCAAACTATCCCCACTATAACTATAGTAACTCCTGGCACTACACCCCAACACCCGCCCTCAGATATACAGTGTAAACATAACAGCTTATAGATACATGTATACTTGTATACCCAGCCCCTCAAATGATCAAATACGTGTTCATGCTAAAAATCAAGGTGTACAAGTTTTCGCTAAGCTTGAATGATCACCTTTCATTTCTAAATGTTCGGCCAGCATCACGAAATTGATTTCTTTTTTTCTCTTCCTCTTCATGTGTACATTCCAGCTGTGTGTATGTATTTAAGACAGTGGTCCCTCGGTGAAGGAAACAGCAAGCTGTCAATTGCAGATGGTCCCTAGGTACATACCTCATCTACTCAGCTAGACGTAGATGGTGAGGTTAAGGTCTCATAAATAAATGACAAGTATCTGGGACATCCTGCACCAGGTAGATTGACTGTCGGCCTGCCACCCTGCATCATAAATACTTACCTGTGTATCCAGGCAGCCAGGTATTGAGAGCAAGATGGATGGGGCAACTCACAGTGCAACTATACGCATACAGTGTAACTAAATACACAAGGCTAGAGCATGCATGTGCGTGCACCGGCACAGAATTTAACCACACAGAAACTCATGTACCGGATACACCCGATATACCAAATTCCATCACAGTTACAATATACTGTATAACACAGCTGATATCTTCATTCAATCCAGTCTGATTCAAACAAAGGTTTTATTATCTATTTATTTCATAGGTGTTTTACGCCGTACTCAAGAATGTTTCACTTACACGGCGGCGGCCAGCATTATGATGAGAGGAAACCTAGCAGAGCCAGGGGAAAACCTCCAACCATTCACAGGTTGTTGGCAGACCTTCCCATGTACAGCCAGAGGGGATGTCAGGAGGAAGTTTCTATAAATCTTTTTGACAATAAATATGTTATAAATTACAAAATGGTTCAATGACATAATTTTCAAAACGGCCTCAGGATCGAAGCAAACAATCACAATTCAAAAGAAATGACCTGAACACTACCTTGATCAGGTGAAATGATACTTAATTGCCATTCTGATTACTGCAAAACAGCTTATTTGCTGCTTGTCCAAAACAGTACCCTCGTAACAAGTAACAAAGACACAAATAGTTCTCAGACAGAACAACTCCACATATCAGCTAAATGTATTTCCTGCTTAGAGTACAGTACATGAAGGTGGACGGCCCAAACTACTGGATTTACCTATATCAAGTATCAGAGATGGAATTACCCAATCACTGCAATGGCTGTTTCACAACCCCTGATTTTCCAATAAGTGGAGCTTAATGCATGTGCTATTTGGGGTTTATTACAAACAGCCTTGACTTTTTCATGCCTGAACATTCTCAACAGCCCTTCTGTATGTACCGCGACACAAAGTCTCCGTGACCTATGATTAGGCAGCAGCCCTCCTGTATGTACGACACGAAGTCTCGGTGACCTATGTTTAGGCAGCAGCCCTTCTGTATCTACCACAACACGAAGTCCCCGTGACTTATGTTTAGGCAGCAGCCCTTCTGTATGTACCACAACACGAAGTCTCGGTGACCTATGTTTAGGTAGTAGCCCTTCTGTATGTACAACGACATGAAACCTCCGTGACCTATGTTTAGGTAGCAGCCCTTCTGTATGTACCACGACACAAAGTCTCCGTGACCTATGTTTAGGCAGCAGCCCTTCTGCATGTACAACGACACGAAGCCTCCTTGACCTATGTTTAGGCAGCAGCCCTTCTGTACATATCACGACACGAAGTCTCGGTGACCTATGTTTAGGTAGTAGCCCTTCTGTATGTACAACGACGCGAAGCTTCCGTGACCGCGTTTGGCTCGGAGAGTTCCTAGAGAAATGACGTCATCTGACGGATGGGAAGTATAAGAAGGCCTCTCTTGGTGGTTACAGTTCGGGTCTGGAGCTGGTTCCGTTAGAGTTAGCGATACAGCACTATAACAGCTAGTTGTCCTCACAAGTTTCAACTATGTACTGTGTAATGCTTGGCAACTCTCTTCGTTTAAATTACTCCCCTATGAGTTATGTGTACTGAACACTTCATTATTGCACTGATACTGTGCTTGAGTATTTTCTCTCGTTGTGTTCGTGCTGTTGTGGACTGTGAACTCTGCCATCGTACCTCATCTGGATGAAGTAAGTATCTTTGTATTGTTGTGTAATACCTTGTAAAAAGTACCTTTGTACAGATCTATAATACATGTACCTTGTAAAATAAAGTCTGCTGGTTTCTTTTTTGTGTGGCTTAGCTTTCTTGCATTTTGTACAAGCCCTTTTTCATACAGTTAGTTAGGTCGTAACAAGCCATAATTAAAACTATTATTTTCTCACCCTTTAATCATGCACGTGCATGAGAAGTCCATGAGTATGCGAACCCAACCAAGATGAGAGATTTAAGCCAAGGCAACAGATCAAGCTCAAAATGTCGGTAATGACCTGAGCTGAATGACCACTACCAGCCACTGAGAAGTCGGCAGAGCAAATCACTGCAAAACTTGAAGTGTATCTGTGAAGAAGGTGTGGTCACAGGTAAATTGACTACTCTTATACCTGACGGGCCTAACAACACTTTATCTGCATCAATGTGATGAAAACTAGCAACAGCCAGCCATTTCACAGACACATGTACACATTTCTAAAAAAAACAAAATGTAGGTATCTGTCAAGTACCACTGTGTACTCTCAGTTAACAGACAGTTAAACATAGCAATGTGCTGGCAATAAAGTACAAATTGACAGTACTCATTTTCTGTGCAAAAAAATACATTTAGTTTCAACCTCAGTTCACAATATATTTATGCTCTAAAATTCACATTCAAATTTTGTGACATACATTCCACTTGAAAGTAATCTTGGCTTGACCTATCGTTTTGGAGAGGTCTATTTTTTCTACCATGTCCAGAGTGCCACGGATGGTGTGATAATTTAAGGCAAGAGTTGTGGTTACAGGTAAGTCCAATCTACCTGTACACAGGATCGTCAGCTAACATCTAGGTACAGCCACATGTACATCTACATGCACACCTGTGTATACCTGTGGCCGCTAAAGTCAACTCAGTCATCAATTTCTCAGGCAACATTATTAGAGGCAGCTCACAATATAAGTCATCCAGACACTAAGTGGCCCCTGTATGGGTTAGTTTTGTCTCCTAAAAGGGCGCATTGGGCCGTCCCCATTAAGGTTTGTTTACAGAGCTAAAAGGTCGTGTAGGTTGGTTGGAGGACAGGATCAGTTTAATGGAAGGGTATTGTGGGGGAGGAGGAGAGGGGAGGGAGGGTGGGAGAGGGTCGTAGTGTGATACCTACCCTGTCTACTGAGGTATGAGGCATGGTCATGTAGTCACAGGAGTCTGGTATGTCTAGCCACATAGACGGTGAGAAGTTTCTCATACTTGAGACATTCGTCATTACCTAATCGCTTCAGCAGGATCTTGTCAAATCATCTCATACACCTACATCTAATATCAAATAACATTTTCACCCACGTGCAAGTTACGTGACAAGCTTCTTTCCTGAAAATTAAATGTTTGATCCTTGACTGTATTTAAAACGATGAAATTTTGCTTTGATATTTAAACTTGACCCATTATTTAACATTAAAATTACCTGCTAAAATGAAAGCTGTTGTAAAAGATTTTTTCTATTCAGTAAATAAATAAATAACTAAATGTGCCCCCTACAGTGAAGCTGCATTTTAAATCTGTATAGAGATCCTCTATATTACACAGTCAGAAAGAATTTTTGATGAAACTAATCTTAACATTTGAATCATATTATAATGTATAGATTTGGAACCAACAAGCTCATCCAATTTAATTACATAACTACATCATTTAAAAAATTCATCTCATTAAACTTCTACATGTAGATCAGGGTAAAACAGCTTTATAACTACATGTACATGTAAGTCCTGTTTGTACATGTACCTTTGGTGTTTACCCTATCCTTTATAACCACGTGCACATGTAGGTCCGGCTTGTACATGTACCTTCGTGTTTACCCTATCCTTTATAACCACGTGTACACGTAGGTCCGGCTTGTACATGTACTTTCGTGTTTACCCTATCCTTTATAACCACGTGTACAAGTAGGTTCTTCTTGTACATGTACCTTCGCGTTTACCCTATCCTTTATAACCACGTGTACATGTAGGTCCTGCTTGTACATGTACCTTCGTGTTTACCCTATCCTTTATAACCACGTGCACATGTAGGTCCTGCTTGTACATGTACCCTCGTGTTTACCCTATCCTTTATAACCACATGTAGGTCCTGCTTGTACATGTACTCTCGTGTTTACCCTATCCTTTATAACCACGTGTACATGTAGGTCCTGCTTGTACATGTACTCTCGTGTTTACCCTATCCTTTATAACCACGTGTACATGTAGGTCCTGCTTGTACATGTATCCTCGTGTTTACCCTATCCTTTATAACCACGTGTACATGTAGGTCCTGCTTGTACATGTACCCTCGTCTTTACCCTATCCTTTATAACCACGTGCACATGTAGGTCCTGCTTGTACATGTACCTTCGTGTTTACCCTATCCTTTATAACCACATGTACTAGTAGGTCCTGTTTGTACATGTACCTTCATGTTTACCCTATCCTTTATAACCACATGTACATGTAGGTCCTGTTTGTACATGTACCTTCGTGTTTACCCTATCCTTTATAACCACATGTACTAGTAGGTCCTGTTTGTACATGTACCTTCGTGTTTACCCTATCCTTTATAACCACGTGTACATGTAGGTCCTGTTTGTACATGTACCTTCGTGTTTACCCTATCCTTTATAACCACGTGTACTAGTAGGTCCTGCTTGTACATGTACCTTCGTGTTTACCCTATCCTTTATAACCACGTGTACATGTAGGTCCTGCTTGTACATGTACCCTCGTCTTTACCCTATCCTTTATAACCACGTGCACATGTAGGTCCTGTTTGTACATGTACCTTCGTGTTTACCCTATCCTTTATAACCACATGTACTAGTAGGTCCTGTTTGTACATGTACCTTCGTGTTTACCCTATCCTTTATAACCACGTGCACATGTAGGTCCTGCTTGTACATGTACCTTCGTGTTTACCCTATCCTTTATAACCACGTGTACTAGTAGGTCCTGTTTGTACATGTACCTTCATGTTTACCCTATCCTTTATAACCACGTGTACTAGTAGGTCCTGTTTGTACATGTACCTTCGTCTTTACCCTATCCTTTATAACCACGTGCACATGTAGGTCCTGTTTGTACATGTACCTTCGTGTTTACCCTATCCTTTATAACCACATGTACTAGTAGGTCCTGTTTGTACATGTACCTTCGTGTTTACCCTATCCTTTATAACCACGTGTACATGTAGGTCCTGCTTGTACATGTACCTTCGTGTTTACCCTATCCTTTATAACCACGTGTACTAGTAGGTCCTGTTTGTACATGTACCTTCATGTTTACCCTATCCTTTATAACCACGTGTACTAGTAGGTCCTGTTTGTACATGTACCTTCATGTTTACCCTATCCTTTATAACCACGTGTACTAGTAGGTCCTGTTTGTACATGTACCTTCATGTTTACCCTATCCTTTTACACTCTGATAATAATTTTTCGGAGTAAAAAAAAACAGGAACTTTACCAGCATCATACCATCACCATTTAGCAATCTGCTATGGCCATGGAATGAATGAATGAATGATTATGGCTTAATGCCAGATCAGCAATATCTCCGCCATATCATGCCGTGAACAAGTTAAAAACATGAGGCAGTGCCTCTACGGCCATGGAATACCACAATATGATAATACTGCTTTATTCTCAAATCCAGGTATGTATGTAGATTGCATCCCCCTCCAACCCTCTCTGTACAACTATAATGAGTGCATCTCAGGTGAGGTCAGATAAGAGTGGGCAGAGGTGGGGGTTATCCTGTGGTAAAAGACCCACATGAATGCTGTAAACTGAAATATAAAAAAAAAAAAAACAGAAAACCATTAAGACTGTGTGTGTGTGAAGATCTATGGAACCTGGGGACAACTAATAAACTCATATATCATCTTGTTTGGTGTAGGCTCTTGGAGTGACGTTCAGTCAACAGAGCTGGGAGCCTTGTCAGGCTGGGAGATGCGTGCGCCAGGGATCAGTTTTCCTGCCTGGCTTATTGTGGTTGCTGTAGGGCGCCGAGGACTGCATGCACTGCCAGCTCAAGACGCGGGCGAGCGAGCTGACGGGCGGGGAACAGGTAGGTAGCTGGGATGTGTGAGGGTTGGATGTCTGGACTTGCCCATGACCCCATCCTCCACAGATGACAGTCACAGCCACAACACAGCTATGCAAACCCCCTTCAGACCCACAGATGTATTGAACAGCCAATATTTACCTACCCAAGCCCAGGCAATAAATACATTCTCACATCACCCTATAACTGGACAGTTGCTGGGGCTACATCAGATAAACAAGATCAAACATCCTACTATCAAGTGGGCCTGATTTTGAAAGGAGGAGGGGGAGAGCTGAGGGGCTAAGAAAGGGCTTGAGTAGTGCATCATTACAATGTCAGCCCAAGTCAAAAGTTGATGGGAATTCAATGTAGTGACCCCTCAAAATAGGTTGAAGTGTGTACCCAGAGCAATACCAAGAAGGAACTATATTTATTCTACATCAGTCAATCAGTACTTGGGTCTTCAATAGCCTTTCAATTAGCAAATGCATAGGTGGGAATGTCTGGCAGCAACCTGCGGATTGTCATGGGTTTCCCCCTGGCTCTGCCTGGTTTCCACCTACCATAATGCTGGCCGCCGTCGTGTAAGTGAAACATTCTTGAGTATGGTGTAAAACACGAATCATATAAATAAATTAGCAAATGGCAGACATTAACAACTGCTATTGATTCTTAATTTTTCGTTACTGACTGAGTATTTTATTACATAACATGTTGCACTGTGATGATGTGCTTTTTCTTTTGTTTGTTTTTCCTTTGTTATTCCATAGATATGAAAAACAGATCATAGAAATGCCAAATTGAACAAAAAACTGTACACGTATCCACTCAAAGATGGTATTGTAGAGCTGCATAATGCTTGTGTGCATGCAGGCCCTATTTGGTCCTCAACACAAGCCTCAACCTGCAAACTTCATGTATACAGGTACTTAGTCAGACATAAGCCATGCTGGATGGAATAAAGTCAAGCTAGCTGGCACCAAGCCCATCCGTCTTCAGCCCAGTTTATATCTTCCTTCTACAGCTTGCCTTAACGCCAGAGACACCTGTAAAAGGCCAGGTTTATGGCAGTCCAATCCTAATTCCACAGTGATGTCATACACAGCTCAGCGTTCACCTGCAGCCGGAGCCCTGAGAGTAAACTTCACCAAGTCAAGTTTATTATAAAACCACAAGTTGGTAAACACGGCTATTCTCACTTTACCTCTGCACATACTTTGATCAGTATTTATACACATGCAGACTGCCATTACATCACCACCATTTACACTTTACTAGCTTGAACTCTACTGAGTATATCAAGATCACTCCAAACTCATGTACATGAACACATAGCTCTGGTATTAAAACACCAGGATATTTGTTCCCCCAAATTAAACAGTTTCATAATTTATGCATTTTTCTAACTGTTGAAAATTAAACGCAACATAACTACTTAGTAACTGTGTGCAAAATGAATGAATGAATGATTATGGCTTAATGCAATTCTGCAAAATGAACTGTTGGCCTTAAGTGATACCTGTCTCTAACTCTTTTGAACAAACACTATATTTGTTATACAGTATTCATTATATAGTATACAACATTCACAAAAAAGACCCAGGCCAATGGTAGCTCATGCAGAGAATCATCAAAACACAGTATCATGGATCAAAGTAAAGAAATCCTAACTCATGACGCTGAACACTTCTAGTGTAAAAGGTACACATGCTGCATGTTTAATGATTTAACTCGTTGGAAAAACTGATTATAGAAGAAATGAACAAGTCCTGTTCACAAAGACTGAAATTATATAGTGTACAGGCAACTCTAATGACTGGTAATATCACGTACTGTACATACTACAGACAACATTCATTTTGTAAAGAAATTATTTCTCACCTTTCGAGCTTTTAAGTTACAACTCTTCCCTCTCATTCACGATTTGAAGTGAACAGCATCAGCCATAACTGAGGTTAACCAAATATTTTGTCCTGATTTTGCAAGACATTTGATTGTCTGTGTGCGGACACATTTTCGAAAAATGTGATGGAAGAGGACAGCATTGGTAGAGGGTCAAGATTTACTTAATGCCGTTTTAATGCCTTGTATTCAGTGATATTTCACATGTTTAATAGCAGTCAGTTTTGTGGGTGTAAGAAACAAGAGCACCACGAGGTTGGGTAAACTCCTCCATGTGACTTGCATGCTAGAAGGTGTAGAACAAATGGGGACCCAATAAACTCACGGCAGCAGGACAAGTATGCCATTTTATTCATGTCAAATGTTCTTTTCCCAGCTCATTATAATGACCTCACATTAAAGACAGGACATTACCATGGATAATGATACACTGTAGACATTGTACTGTAGACAAACCAAGATTTGATGTCCATGTAATACTAGGATATTATGAAGTGTTTTGTACATTATGGAGTGGTACTGTACTCATCCATGTTGCGTTGAAAATCCGTATTGGACGAGATGCCACAGGCTTGCGGATTTCCAACACATGAATGAGTACAATACTGCTCCATTATAATGCATGCACAAAACATTTCACTATGACCTATTTATTATATAGCTGAACCTGTCCCAGGACTTATGCCTAAAACTCGTACAAAAATGACAATACACATACAGATTTACCCGGCCTAGAGGAAGTTCTTTCGATCTCCCTGTTCTCAGCGGGCAATGCACTCTGTATCCAGCGATTGTATATTCCTAAGTTGCTTTTGATCTTCACTTTAGCGTTTTGCAAAAATTTGGACATAAACAAATAATGAAATTTATTCCCCTGTCCACATTTCCTCGTCAATGTTTACAGAAGCGTAGAGAGCAAATTATCAACTCAGCAGCGCCTCCCCCACCCCAACAGCGCCCAAAGCTTTTGGCATATAAAGTTGTCTTCCTTTGCGACCGTGAAAGAAAAAAATATGGCTCTCCGGGCTCCAAGTACAGGACGGTCACGTGGCACAATCCAACTGTTTTCACTGGACAACATTTATAGCTAGCTCCATTATATCAATGGTTATTGATCTTGCTTCACAAATATCACCACCTTCCCATTAACTTCAACAACTTATCTTCCAACAAGAGTAACATTGCACAAATGTTTCCCTCAACACCCTCAACCACCTACGATAACAAGGCTCCAGGAGCAAAGAAAGCAGAGAAAATCTACAAATCCCATGTCAAAGACCTGGACTGAACTCACACAGGGTCTCTCAGTCATGTGAGGAACACCTCACCATTGGTGTCATGGAGATATGTCCCGTCCCCTCAGAAAAATAGTAAATTCTACAGGTATATGCACGAACAATTTGTGAAACAGGCCGCAAATTTCTGAGAACATAATCATTCCCTGCAAAAAGGGATATAAAGGTACATGGTACTGAAAGTTTCTGCAGTAGTATTTTTTATATTTCCTTTTATGGGAGGTAACAGAAATGTAGATACTGTACATATGATATTAGCTTCCTTTTGCAGCCTGATCAAGTCTTCAATGTGTCAACTGATAGGCACAGCACCAGGACTGAGGTATTTGCCCAAATTTCCAAGAAGCATCTGATTGGTTGATGTGGGAAGTGTCAGGTGACAAATGGGGCGCTGAACAGTTTTACGTCTGTACACATGCCTGACCCTCTACTCTGACCCAAGGTTGGCACAAACCCCACGATTTTAACCTCAATCTTGCTGCTATCGGAGGCCTAGTATATGCTACCGTATTCCAGATAAAAAAGCACCATTAAATCTCAACTTCCTTGGTGATGGCTTCCATGGCAGTTTTGTCATAAATAATGTTTGGCTTTATGTCACCATTACACTAGCTGGCCCTTTATCATACAAAGGCAAGCTAGCCTATGAGGTCAGGCAGAGTCCTCAATTGTACAGAAAACAAGACATCTTCAGACCTTGAGAACCGATATATAGCCCATGTACTTTGTATAAGATTCCCCAGACAGGATTGGGATTTAACAACCACCATAATATAAGAATTCCATAATATTCCTTAACATACAGTACGAATACATTTGTCACTTAAAGATATTACCACAATGGGAGTACTGACAGTTTTCTGGTGGAATCCATGATTAGCAGTCTGCATTCGGTGGAAGTCTAAAACCTTAAAATGCCAATAGTGAATACCACACAACAATTTTGTTATTTTTTCAGAAAAATGGAGCTCCGCTATATACATGTATATGCACTTCTTTGTGAAGAACACTGAACTCTACTCACAACTTTCTATTTCCAATCAATTGCATATACAACTGACATACAACCCTACATGAACCAAATCAAAAGATTGCTGATGAAATCCCAGCGTGTATAGTGAAAACAACACACCTGTTGTTTTAGCCTGTTTTTAGGGTGACTAGGCTTCAGGTATCTCTGTTGTTGGTATCCCATCCCAGACAACTGATGATAGCAGATATCTTATCAATAATATCTCATCCTGAGAAGCTGCCAGACCTTAAGAACACACCAGATGTTAGCATCTCGAGATCCAGCTAACCTACTTACAGCTTGTCTCCCTGTCCAGACTGTCATCTGTGGTTATGGCCACTTACAAATAAAACAGACAAAAATCTGTTACTCAGTTATCACAAGCCCGAGATTGGTGATGTTAAGCATTAACATTTCCTAAATGCATAAACTCACAAAATATACACATATCAGTAATTAGCATAACTCACTGGAATCATCATTAAATTGTCTTTTGTTTTGTAATAATAAAAACATTGTGCAATTCATTCTGTCATCAACAAAGCGTGAAGCATCTGAATTCCGATCAACTCCAGTGGACCAGAAGCTGGCAAATTTACTGTAGTTGTACATATGATCACCACAATTACATGTACATGACATAAAACCCAAAAAAAGCACAATCTCCAGAAATACAAAATTGGCTTCAAAAAAAGAAAAAAACTTAGTGAACAGTGTGACAACATGGACACTTGGCAGCAAAAAAAAAAAAAAATCTCAACCCTTCTAAGTTACTATACCTGAGATTTGTGATCAAAATTCAAACCTTCTTTAATCATTAAATGATTTCCAAACAAAAAATGTAAAAGCCTTGACCTGACCTGAGCTATCATTTAATACCCCTGCACCCATACAATTCCGCACTAACAATGCCGCCTTCAGATGCAGGTAAGTCCTAAATTCTCAGCGTATATAGTCTGCTGATAAAGGCCTCATCTGAATGGGTCTGATGGCCATATTGACCATGGCCATTATTCAGCCAGGTAATCAATTTGTAAAGATAAAGTTAATCCTGACGGAGTTGTTGATGAGAATTAACGCGAGCAAGAGATGATCAGTAACAGCCTGCCACATCATGGCAAATGTGAATTATGGTTCCATGAAAATCTATAGGATGCGGGCTAGCACGAGTGGAGCGGAGGATGGGGGGCTGCAACTGGCTTCTTCGCGCGGGACAGCTGCCTGTGACAGTCCAATCAATACAAGCTGCCAGCTCGCCTTGATCTCTCTACAAAGCGCTCAAAAAGAGGCAGTGGACAATAGATAATACGGGAGTCGAAATCCTGCAGATTGAAACTCAGCATCCTGTTATTGTAGCTTTGACTAGAGTTTGTTCTCGCATGTGTTAGGCAAACATCATACCTGCACGTTCTGGCCCGACCGTACGTGGCCAAAAGTTTCGTAGCTAAAGAAACAAGTCGATGAACTCGATGGATGAGGGAGACAAGAATTGGCGAGCTGGTTTGTGCAATAAAGGATACAATTCACAAACGAGCATCTGTCCGTGCTGCTTGGCGGCTTTCAGACGGTACATCTAGACGCGCCATCCATCCTCTATTGAATTATTGATAGACCATGTCTATATCAGAGGGACGAGATCACAAAATACAGAGGGGACAGGGCTCTAAAAACATCTCTGCCAAACAGCCATGTTTACCAACCATGTGAGATTTGTAAAAAACAGGGCGCATGAAAATTGGATAAATTGACTGCAGAGGAAATAATGATGGCTCAGCTATTCAATAGCATCATGGTCCTGCTACTCTCAGCAAGCTTATCACAATACAGCTGTAGGTGAAGTCCATGCGTTGTACTGATTCCCAATGTCAAGGAAAGTAAAATTGATGTTTAAAATATTCTATTGCATCTTTAATCCTTCCACCATGCTACATTTAATGTTTAGGAATCCTGTTTTGTCAAAATGTATTGCACATTTCAAAATTTATAATCTTTGCTCACATTTAATGCAAGACATCTCTGAACACAGCATTATGATTGCCACAATACACAAAGAAGAAATCAGAAAATCTTGTCTCCATTACCTCAGAAACTTGCTGATTTTTCACACTGGCCTTACAGAATAACAAAAGTCTGTTCTGAACAACTTCATGTGTCATTACTCACCCATACTGACGAACTTCAACAATCAGTCTGATAATGTCATTACAAACTTCTATCCTTTTTCACATCAATAAATTAAATCGATATAGTCAAACACAGCCATTAAAATCACGTTTCTTACACACTGTGACGAGGTATATATACCAGTATATTAAAAAACACATGCATGAAACGCTCAATCTATGGCCAATTTCTGGTGAAGGAAATGTATGTGTACCAGACTATGAAGTGTACACGGATTATGAATACACAACCACTGCATCAACACGCACATCTTTATCATGCTTGGTCGGATTATACGTGGTAGCTGATTCCAAAGTTTAAAGAAAATATTCTTCAGTCAACTTATAACTTCTAACTGAACAACTGTTAGCTAATATACCAGCCTGATCAAAACTTTAAACCCGTAGCTTTTAAATTTATCAAGGATCACCTGGCTGTACACCTTGCTGTCCATCAGATGATACACAAGACAACTTTTGTACCTGTAGCTTCTAACTTAATCCAAAATTAGCTGGCTGCACACCTTGCTGTCTATCAGGTGATAAATGTGACAACGTCTGTACCTGTAGCTTCTAACTTAATCCAAGATTAGCTGGCTGTACACCTTGCTGTCCATCAGATGATACACATGACAACTTTTGTACCTGTAGCTTCTAACTTAATCCAAAATTACCTGGCTGCACACCTTGCTGTCCATCAGATGATACACATGACAACTTTTGTACCTGTAGCTTCTAACTTAATCCAAGATTAGCTGGCTGCACACCTTGCTGTCCATCAGATGATACACATGACAACTTTTGTACCTGTAGCTTCTAACTGAATTCAAGATTAGCTGTCCATCAGGTGATACACAAAAATAATTTATACATGTAGTTTCTAACTTTAATAATCCAAGATTAGCTAGCTGTCCACCTTGCAGTCCATAAGGTGAAATTTTACACACGCAACTTCCAAATGTAGTGAAGATGTACCAGCTGTTTGACATCCATCAAACGACACAGTGAGAGACAAATTGTATAATACCAATTTCTATCTTTATGCCTTTATCTGAGATTAGCTACCTGTTCACCAGGTATTCAGATAACAAAAGTGACAGGTCCAAAGACAAATTCTGAGCTGTTACATGTACCTTCTGCCACATTTGCAATCTGCCCGCTACCCTCTTTCTTCTCATTTTTGGGACACTTCGTCTGCTCATTTTAGCCAATATGTATGTAACTGTAGCAGGAATTTTGTGTTTCTTTCTTCTCACATGGTTAGACCATCTAATGAACAAAGTGAAGACTCATATCAAAATGTAAAGAAATGTAACATTCTACTTTCAACACAAATATTTGTCCTAAAATTTAGAAGAATTAAGGTATTTTGCACCTGGAGCTGTAATTAACCCTCAAATATATGTACATCAAAGTGGAAATGGAAGGCCAAATGTTAAATTCCTACCAACAAGAACTTGTTTAATGGAAAGATACCATGTCTGCACATGCACAGTTTGATACACATGTTTGTTCTTATCTCCACAGAAAACATTGAAAGTGTTAACAATGAACACACAAATACATCACATACAAGTATAGGACTTGATGGGACATACATGTACATGTAACAAATACTGTTCACATGCCTACAACACATACAAGTATAGGACTTGATGGGACATACATGTAACAAATACTGTTCACATGCCTACAACACATACAAGTATAGGACTTGATGGGACATACATGTAACAAATACTGTTCACATGCCTACAACACATACAAGTATAGGACTTGATGGGACATACATGTAACAAATACTGTTCACATGCCTACATCACATACAAGTATAGGACTTGATGGGACATACATGTAACAAATACTGTTTACATGCCTACATCACATACAAGTATAGGACTTGATGGGACATACATGTAACAAATACTGTTTACATGCCTACATCACATACAAGTATAGGACTTGATGGGACATACATGTAACAAATACTGTTCACATGCCTACAACACATACAAGTATAGGACTTGATGGGACATACATGTAACAAATACTGTTCACATGCCTACATCACATACAAGTATAGGACTTGATGGGACATACATGTAACAAATACTGTTTACATGCCTACATCACATACAAGTATAGGACTTGATGGGACATACATGTAACAAATACTGTTTACATGCCTACATCACATACAAGTATAGGACTTGATGGGACATACATGTAACAAATACTGTTCACATGCCTACATCACATACAAGTATAGGACTTGATGGAAGATGCATGTAATACACACTGTTGACCAGAGTACGTGTATGATAAATCAGCGGTAACATAATGATCATAATACAGTAAAACCTGATCCTGGTACATGGTATATGAGTATGATCTATCCTGGTATATAATATACATGTATATGTATGGTAGATCAGCCATGACATAATTATCAGAATACAGTTAACCCAATCCTGGTACATGGTAGAGTAAGCACGACATTTCACCAACTACGAACTCACAATTAAGAAGTTATAGGTGTCGTGTGTACTTTTGTTTTTCCGTCTCACAGCAACAAAAGACTATCAATTCACGAACATCTATAAATGTCCACCAAGCTTGATGTTCGTGTCATCGTTATTAATCATAATATTAATGACACCAATTATCATCATCTTGATAAAGCATGCCTGAGTACATTTTCTAAGATTTTTTCCCCTCCTCGTTGATCACTAGTAATTACTGATAAAAGAAAAGAATTTTAATGTATTCAATAACAAAATATTTGAGGTATTTAATGATTTAAAGGTCAGAAATTTTGAAATTTAATCATTCTCAACCTCATTATACTTCAAAGAGAAAGATGCGAAGAACAGAAATAGGTAGGTAAAAGTCCAAAACAATGCTGACAAATTTTATGCATTCTAGCAGATCAAGACTTGTCAAGAATAAATTGATTATATGATTATATCCTCACTATTACAACGTGTGTGTGCATTATTATGTGGTGTGGAATATCGTAATGCTTTTAAACTACTGTGCAAAGATCACAGGGATTTCAACAGATTTAAAAAAGATCTACGAATTTGATTACTGTTTAATGCTTTACTCAAGAATATTAAAAACATGTCTAAGTCCCCTAAATACCTACATGCTCAAACAATAACTTGAAGAGAAATAAAAATGTGATAAAAAAAACATATAGTCATGTGCCAATCCTGCGGACTATAAACCAGACAATGGCTGATTAAGCAGCTTACAAGGAGAAGGAATGAAGATGCCAGTGGTAGTCACAAAAACATCAAACAAAAGTAAAGATGTTACAAGCTGACAAGCAGTGAAGCATCAAACGAAGCCTGGGACTTAAAAAAAATGATAATGAAAAAGGTGCTAATTTGTTGTAATTTGCCCGAGCGTGACGACTTGTTCGTGCGACAACCAGTGATTAACACGCTCCTGTATCATGTATCTTTCTATTTTTATCAGACTCCTCACTTTATCTGTGGCAATTTGTCAGCACTTAGCCTCTCTAAGGGCCCTTACTTAATGGCCGAAGGGGGGGGGGGGTCATAAAAATTTGCATAATATATACAATCATCATGTACATGTACTCAACGCCAATTCAAAATCTTCAATATGCATAAACATATACTCAGGGAATGGGCTTAGGATAAGACTTTGATGCTAAAATTCAATAATTTGCAATCCCATACCCGCTACCTTATCAACCTACCACCACCTCCTGTCTACATACATAACTCCTATCCACAACAATTCGTTCAGATGTTTTTTGTCTATCCAGTAGTATTGTTCAATAACATACAATGTAATCTAAAAGTTTCAGAAATCTTCATACCGACCAGTATCTTAAACGTGTTAATTTCTGTTTCTTCTAAGTCTTCTACTTTTCGCAGAAAAGAACTTGTTAGGTTTAACAAAATAAGATAATTTTTTTCTAAAGAATTAAGAAATTCAAAGGTAGGTACACAAATAAATACAGTAACACGCTGATAATTTATATGCAAGGTGCTGTATAGATATGTCTGTATGATTATTTTGTCCTAAATTTAAAACTTTGTGGAAATGTGGAGCAACTTTAAATATTGGCTTGATCAAAAACCAAAGACGCAGCAGAAGACTGGAGAAAAGCTTAATTAAACATCCCAAAGAAAGTTAAAAACCTAATTAATAATAATTAGAAGTACATTTAAATTACCGTCATCTAACATATTTGTTAAACACATATCTTTCTATGGAATTTCTGTCTCCTTTTCATGATCTTATTTTTAGTTACCAAGTGTTTAACAGAGTGAAAGAATTATAAAGATGTCTGATAACACACATGGATTAGTGATCAGTTAGCAGCGTCCAATCATCGCTGTGACTGACACAGCGCGTGACCACCCGATCAGTCCTCTGGCCCACGACGAGGTACATCCACAAGCAAAGATTCTCACAACTTCTCATGATCATTAGGTCCTGCTTCACAGATGCTCGCATGTCCTGTCATAAAGTCATTATTACAAAAATCATCCCATACATGAATTATAATAACAGTTTTTCTGATGACAGTAATTGACAGTCCTTTATGCCAATTAGATTTGCTACTTTCTTTACTGCTAACTCATAAATTATGCATTTTCTGATGCAGTATCAGCTGATCCTGGGCCACTTACAGCGTGGATGGCTGGGCACTGTACATGTACATGGGCACAACACCAAGTTTACTTATGTATGACAATGACAGAGAAGTGAAAAAAACATACCAGACCAGACCTCCAAATGCCATTATCATCATTTCATTTATGCAACAGAAGAAACAATGAATATGCATCAAGTCAAACATACACAGAGAGAAAGGCTGAAAAGTGGCGATGACAAATTTAGAAGAGAGTGCATGTACTTGACAAACACGCACTGGACATGTGTGAGCAAACTTCTGACAATGTGCATTCTACCTTAATGAGGCATGTCATAACCTTCAGCTCATTCTAATTTCCCTACAACTTCCATGTTTAGGCCTAACATCCAAGTTTATTTTTTTCTGTGTCAGCTATATGTACATGTATGCTACAACATAAATACAATTGGTGCATCAGCAATGGATTAAAGGTTGACTAATGGTCAGTTTGATTTTAGCACGTACGCTGCACTGGCCCACAGTTACAAGCAACAGACTTGTACATCAAGAAAGACGCCTAGGGAGAGAAATACAAAACAAGTACTACAAGACAGGCCAAAGAAATTATCCATAAATACTGCAGGTTTGATTTTAGGAAGAACTGTAACATTACATAGTTCTTACAATGATAACCTAACAATCATGAATATATCATACAGTACATGTGAATGAAAAAAGTGCTTTTTAGTATAAAAATGAATAAATAAGTTGAAATTTTAGTAGCTTAATCTCCAATTAAATAAACTATAAGATCTGCAAAATGTTTTATTATTCAGGAGGTCTGAATGGCATGCAATGTCTTCACATACAAGTGTAAATTCAATTTCAATAGCATGAACATGAATCTATATTACTCCTAAAATCATAGTCCAGTTTTTTAAAGAGATCCTTTCAGAGGAGCATTTTCACCTGTGAATCATATATACAGGTAGGCTTCAGAACTGAAGCAAGTCAGTAACTGCGTACATCTCTACCTCTGGGGGTCTCTGTATGCCTTACACACCCAGCCAGTCACCTGACATCTAATCTCCTTGGTCAACAGATTTAACATCAATGACCATGTGATTCTCAGAAGACCTGTCTTCCTCTGTCAGTTTACTGCATGCCCCAGAAGGGTACCCTGGGGAATCTCTGCCCCAGAGGGAAGTTCCTGTGATTGGTCCTCAACAAATCAGTGTAGCCTCTGACAAGTCAGAAGTGGTGTAAAGTGACTCAAAGCTTTGACTCCATGAAGGGCTCCTACAGACAGGAATCTGCCTAACTATGTAGGCCCTTGGTAAAATGCAGTAAACAACTCATGTTTTGTTCTTTACTTTCCAGCACATGACAAAAATACTGATAAAACTATCGTAAATGGCCATAAATTTCGAACATGACTACCTTGCCCATTTTTCCTGATTCAGAGAATTTTACTGATTTAGACAGGTGTTTTGAGGTTTACTTGGAACAAGGGGAGATATTTTACAGGAAAATCATACGTTTCAGCACCGAAAAGTAATATTTTGGGACATTTGTTTGCCTCTAAACATAGACTTTTATGGGCGAAATTTTAGGTCTTTTATGGTAATTATAAACTACTACATGTAATGGTACTGAAGCTTGATGATGTCACCTTGTAGTAAGTCAGTCTCAATGGTGATATATTTAAAGTGCTGCCTCACTGCAATGCTATGATGCCAGAGACACCAGACATGTCATAAAATACAACAACTCTTATAAACTAACTATAGCATGAAATCATCCTAACCTAAACCACAAGTAACAGATAAAGTAGCCAAATTGTGAGAGCAGATTGCAAGATATGGTACAATGTAATGCGATTTGTACAACAAGAGATTGTACATTACAATAGCAAAATGTAAAATTAGAGTAGAAAAATGTGTAAACTCTTTTCTTCCAAAACTCTGATTATCAGCCAATCTAAAATGGCTAATGTAAAGGTTGCTACTACCACGTCCTTTTTTATATGACTATCATCTTTCTTTATATTTCTTTCCTGACATGTTCATTTCTTTTAATTAGGTCTCTACATGAGAAATGAATCGCTAAACTGATATTACAATCGCCATTAACAATATTTTTCACATTCAACTGCTGCTGGAATCATTACATATATTTATTAACCATTACTTTTTCAACATGAATAAACAACGCACACAGGTTTAAATTATTGATTAGAATGTCTGTAATATGCATAAATCATTAGTTCATTAATAATGTTGATTATTTAATAATCTTCTCCTTTACCTCTGCACAAGCCAAATTACTCTCTCGTAAAAATCACATACCACATATATAAATACCTCAGAGTTTCAACATCCATTAGCAAGCTCTGGCATTAACTCTTATGGCACTGTGCCTATTGCAAAAGTTATAGCCACATGTGTTCAATTCTCTAATACAGGTAAACATCCCTACTGATTTGAATGCCTAAAGGTCACTGTGAAGTTTACAAGACAATTTCAGAACATGATAAAGAAATATTGTTCCTGCAATTTATTCTTAATGTTAACTCACGGGTTTAAATTCATCAACTGTTTTACTGTTATGTAACCCAGACAAAAAATTTACTGTACATATATATATATAGATATATATAGATATATATAGATATATATAATGCATTATGGACTTTTATTTCATGAAGTGTTCAATTTCCGATGTTTTTTTTTTTTTTTTTTTTTTTATCTACATATATATGTATACCGTCACAATATATTAAGAGCCTATATACCAGAGATTTATGGCGAAACTCAATCAGCATTTCAAATCCATTTGAATTTTTTTCTATTGTTTTAGAATAGCCCAAATACCTATCACAAATTTTAAGCCTCACCTTTATAAAGCAGGTCATATTATAACTTTCAATCCCTCCAATCATTTTAACACTATAAATAGTCCAGGTGAGGTATGAGTCTGATATTTGCTCAAAGGAAATGATTTGAGCTATTCTTGGTAAATACAAAAAAGTTTATTTCATAAGTAAACATGGATTTTTTGCCAAAAATCTCATGTCTACCTTCTCCATACCATTACAAAATTCAATACACTAGTGTCTATATATTTACTGACAACCACCAGATTGTAACCTAAATTTCCCAATCTAGTGTTTTGTATCCAATTTACAATACACCGGAAACGGCCAATTTAATTGAGTGGCCTTGTTCTGACAACATAAAGGGACGTTCAAATCGGAGGCCTAGTATAAATATCTGAAAACGAAACTTAAGACATCAAACAACTTTGTTCATATAAACGTCACCTGTCACTTTGTGTTTTGAGGTGTACAGTTCTGTGCGAAGAATGAAAATATACCTGCTATGTCTAACATATCAGACGATACTGTAAAATCTACATCGCTGGGCGGCCGGGTGGTGTGGGGAGGGGCACCTTGTGGGTGCCGGCTTAACACAGCCGGATGTGGGAAGTTAGTACATGTACATCATCGTTTGGTTGGCAGGGAACGCACACCCTAACTTCCCCGTGGCCTGAGGGAATAACAGCCACTGTGAGTGTGGCTGGTGTCTGCCGCTGTAAGTTACTCGACTTTCTGAGAGCTGTGGGAGAGGAACGATGGCGTAAACTGGAGGAAAACTTACCTTTGAGGGGTTTGGGGTTGGCCTGCTTACGGCGCGACATCGTCCCGTGTGCGGCGCTTTGCTTCTCTCACTGTGTCGCCTGGAGCATGCGTGATGCGGGGCCCAGCATGCATCACATCATAGCAAACATGGCGACGGCAAGACACATTCCCACTTCAAAAACAAGTCCACCGTCCTTCTCCTGTCTTCTTTACAATTACAAGTCTTACAATGCCATCAGTGCCGTTACATCCGTTCAACGATGTCCTGTATCCCTCGACTCAAATGTAAGCTTGTTTGTCTCTTGGGGAGCTCCTGGCGCTGTGTCCTAGCGTGAGCTGTGCCAACTCGCTCTAAAACTTCCTTGACTACGCGGGACGCCTCCCAAGTTTCTCTTCACAACCGATCAGCCAGTCCGATGCATACTGGTGATGCTATAAGTATGGCGCTAAGATCGCCGCTGCTTGTATGGAACTACTGAAGCGTAACGATCTGATCAGACTCGCCTAAATTGCTCGCTTGCCCAGTGCTCGCACACAGTCAGCCAAACTGGGCTCTTGTCTTCCCCAGCACCGAATGGTAGAAACAAATCTTTGGTGTTTATCCATCCAGAGCTGTTTGTAGTGTGCATGCACGGCATATGCCCTACCTTTCTTTGTGAGGGCCGGTACCTGCGTTCAAACTCTCTGAAGTCCGCGAACCCGTTCCAAGCTTTCGTCGAAAGCCCCACTTCCCTAACAGGTCTTGATCACTACCCCACGGGTCAACCCTCACATACAAGTTTTTGTGTGTCAGTTTGATACGCTTTTACAAAATGAACCTAACAGTCAAATAAATCTGATAAGCCTGGCTGTACAGGCCTATCGTGTTTTGATCAAAGCCGACAACTCCGATGACTGATTCACAGACATTTATTTGTAAACAAAAACACACGTACAGGTAGGCCTGCGGTGTAGGCAAATACTAATTTAGGGAAAGGTGCCTACCTTTATCCGTGTGTTTGTATTTGTTTCCATATTCCCTGTAGGCCAGTAGCGCTGAAAGGATACTCTGTTACGTAATACCTTTACATTAGGGCCTACAGGTGATAAAGGTCTTCGCATAATTTGGCTTTTGTCAAACGGTGAGGAAGAAAATGTGTAAGTTGAGGAGAATGGATGGATGTGATTGTATTCGTTATAGACCTATATAGCGCGTCGATGTGTGTATGCAGGCTTCTTCCTCGATCACCCCATGTGCCGACCGGTGCACAACGTTACTCTCCCAGTTTCCCACAGTACAAGTAACGGGAGATGGATTCGTGATTCAACATGCCCACCTTTAGGACGCCGGGTATTTCTGAGTCTAAAAAGGGGGATCCTTTGTACCCGCTAACGACCTTAGCTACATCCGCAATCGATCTATTGAAACTTTATCCCCCATGTATAGACAGTCAATGTACGTGGAATGCTGTATCAAATACCTGAGCGCAAAGCGGACCCCTAGTCACAAGGTTATTCGTGTACCTGGCGTATATAATACAGGCGTACTTATAATGAGTGCGCGTCCAGAACTGGTCATTGACGAACAGTTGTACAGTTTTAGTTATCTGCACTATTGATGTAAATGCCTAGCTGGTCTATATAGGACTTCAGACCAACCGTTTAAAGATTAAATCCTCTTTCTCTGTATATATGTGATTGTAATTATTGTGACTCACCACATCTATGTGTTAGGCTAATGTGTAGACATGTGGTATCCAACTAAATTGGCGTAATGACACAATATCGATACAAGAAATAAAGCACGCGCTTTCAGTTTGATGAATACCGGTACATGTATCTGGCAGCTATAACGTATATAGGTCTGTCTGGCTCACTTTAATTCTGACTTGTAAATTTAATCATGTCCTTTAATTCTAAGTGCTATAAATCCGTTTATAATAATGCAATGAAGTTTACGAATTCCTAACCATGACCAAGGCGCCAAAAAGGCTAAATATGAGTGCGCTAGAGACCCTTTCCCCTGCCGATCAAAGACGTATGCGTCTCGATAATAAGTTCGAATCCAGCTCACATCGCCTACGAGGGCAGCGAGAGCATCTATGCACAAATATGTATCACCGGGTACATGTATAGCTCGCAATCTGCGGCGATTCCCCCGCGGATTCCTAAAGTTTATTCTGGATATAAATCAGACCACTATGATACAATAAAATATATTCCAGGAATATAAGACTGTAAAAATTACGATTACATGAGACAAATAAGGAATATGTATGGCGGTTTAAGAAAAGTCTTACTAGGATGTCTTTTTAATTTTTAATCATTTTATCCTTATTCTATAATCAGTTAAGTATAATATAATCAATAATAAAGGTACAATATTCAGTCAAATTTTTGGCGTTGAATGCAAATAAAATTTGATGAACAATGAATAACGGGTTTTTTCTTTCTATCACTGTATCCATCTTTGAAGTTAGTATTTATTTACCGTATTCATTATTTTAAAAACAAAATTGCGTGATTGTGGAAACGTTGAATATGTGACTGTATGTGAACGTCTGCACTGAATATAGTCAAAATAGGCATACAGTATATTGACTTTGAGGAAGGTTCAAGAGGACATGGATCAAGATGCTATGACGGAGGCATATACGTGCAGTTTTCTATATTCAGTGTCAACGCTATCAAGTATATTTAATGCATTTTTTTAAAATTTGTAATTGAAAGACATTAGCCAACTTATTATATACCTGTCAAATTATGTTTTTTCAATACTGGAATATTATACACTATAAAATTAAAGCGTATTTGACGCTTGGTAAATCAAGCCTATACATGGCCAAAATATTGTACAAAGCTGAAAACATTATTAACGCACAAATGGCCAAAAGTTTAGCCAGAGCCAAGGTTGTAATGGGTATTCAAGCAATTATATTTGTTCTGTGTGAATAAAATACATTTAGTACAAACGCTTCAATTTCCAGAATTTTTTTTCGCTTTCAGTATACATAAAATGTGTTAAATAACTGAACAAAAATGTAAAAAAAAAAACGAGGTAATTAAGCATATTATTTTAATTATTTTAGTTGACGCCGTACTCAAGAATATTTTACGTCCACGGAGGCTACCATTATAGTGGACGGAAAACGCATGGGAAACCCACAACCATGCATGCGCTAGTTGCTTGTAGATCTTCCCATGACCGGAGATGAAACCAGCATGAGCTGGACTTGAACTCACAGCGACCCCGTTGATAATAGCTTCATTGACCATCCTGCTACACTAGCTCATGATCAGAATCATGCGATTATAGAGTAGGCATATATAGCATCAATGTTTAGTGATCATTAAAACTAGATGGCGCGAAGGATTTCTTAGATTCCACAAGGGAATCTAATACCATGTCAGATCATAAACATTTATGCCGACCTGCCTGATTCACATGCCCCTGCATCGAAAATCAAAACAAGTTTTTTGTGCGATCATTAATTGTAAAAAAAAAATTTAACATTTAGAATGTTATGCAAAATACGTGTAAGGATGTTATAAATCTTCATTGTGTAATGGTTAATTGGGCGTTTAAGTGAACAAGTATAATTCACAAAGCGTGCTCCAAGGCGGGGGCTTATCCCCACTTCTGTTTTCCCAATTGGTGAACGTGTTGGAATCTCTTTTCCCTCCCCAGTGGAACTCGAGTGAAGAAATACAATAGGAAAACACTTATACAAAAAACACTCGATCACTATTGTCTATATATATATATATACAAACTATTGTAAGTGTCGGCAATTCAAGCTTTGTAATATTTAGCAAGCGAAGAGCGATCAACTTTTTTTTTATTGCACACGGGACAATCTATGGAAACGTTTTTGATATGTTTTTTTAAGCTTAGGTGTTGATTTTCTTTCAGTGGAAACATTAAACGAATAAAAATGAAAAAAAAGAGATGGATCGAATTTTATATTGTTATTGGTGAGTGTAAAATACTTACACAATTTAAGAAAGAAGCTATTACCAAAGTATATGACAAAGTATTGTGGTGTTAAGTAAGACTAAGAGATATTTATCTCTTTGTAGTTCGGGTGAATGGGATAAATCAAAGGTGTCGATATTATGTGTATTTATTAAGGAAGCATGAAGAAAATTCAGTTACATGGATTTGACTGCGCACTTTTTTGTTACTATGACAATCATCTATCAGATAACTTGTGAAATATATTCTGTATGGACCGATAAGATATTATGGTCGCCGTCTGAATATCTCCATATTATATATACATACCATACATGCGTGTGTATTTGCATTGTTGATATGTTGCATAAACGTGTTTGTTTGATTCCACCCAGTGTGGTTTTAGTGAAGTAAATAAACAGAAATCATACGAATCCATTTATCTGCAGGGTTAAAGCAGTTCAGCTCTATATCTCTAACCGTATAACAGATATACGTGTGGAGCTGGTCATTTAGTAATCCCCAAGGCGTGGTAGAATGCGACTTGACAGACTTCCTTGTTTCACAGGTATCCATTGACTGAGACAGTCATTTATCACTAAGAAATATGACATCATCGGATAGTTTCATTTGTGTATTCAGAGTTAACTAAACAGGTATACTTAAATTATATATATATTATATTTTCTTTCTCAAAAGTTGAAATTATATTCTTCAAAAAATAAAACACCTGTAATTACTTGAAATATTGAGTGAGTGAGTCCTTGGGGTTTAACGTCGTACTCAACAATTTTTCAGTCATATGACGACCAAGGAATCCTTAGAGTGCATGTAATGTGCCTCCTTGTTTCAGGACGGATTTCCACCGCTTTTTTATCTAGTGCTGCTTCACTGAGACGACTAACCGAAAAGTAAGCGACCCAGCCCGAATCATTATACTGATACGGGTCAACCAGTCGTTGCACTATCCCCTTCATGCTGAACGCCAAGCGAGGAAGTTACAACTTTCTCTTTTTAAGTCTTAGGTGTGACTCGACCCAGGATTGACCCTTGATCTACCGCTCCCGAAGCGGACGCTCGACCAACTGTGTTAAAATATTGAAATATATTCATTCAGAATATCTTACTTCTGATTTATTTAATTACCTGGAGTTTAATACCTAACTCAGACCCGAGGATCACAAAGCGATATGAGATATATGCGTGAAAATTTCAATTGTTTACACTGGGCATGTTCCTTTCCGTTATTTTACCCAGAATTTACGTTGTCAAGCAATACTTTTAACCTTGTTACGTAAGAAATAATAAGTTTAAAGTGATCTGAAATGTTGACTTATAAGTCTAAGATACCTTCGTCATCCCGTGTCCAGGAAAAGTTCACTTTGCACCGCCTTTCCCTATATTTGTATCTGACAAACTTCACATTAAGACCGCGGCGAAATCAATGACGGCTGGATTCGAACTCTCGACCCCACACATGTGCCGATCTGCTTTGGAGGAGGGCGTCATTGAGACGAATTTGGCAGCGAGACGAGCAGATGATATGCAAAGTCAATTCCATCTTGCGTAAACAGCATTAATTTTGTTGGTCATATATACCAAAGCTCATATACAAAATAGGGCATTTCCACAAAAACTTCCCATAACAGCTTGCACGGGGCGTCACAATTCAGTGAATCCCAATCTTTAATTTGCACGACTCGGCTGTAATATCTCTGTTGGGTTAAGCCATAACAATTTATCCACACTCTTTAATCTCTTTTTAGGTTTTTTAAAATTTTGTATATAGTATTTTCACATACAACCATATGTATATAATGACATCCGAATGTTTCACTTTTTAAGCCGATTGTAGCTATCTTATTGAAAGAAAAGTGGTGTGCTTATTGTGAAGTGCAACTGCAGGATGATAAGGTTATTAGTCGAACGAATGTGGATTAACTGATTGTGGAATGTGGATTAACTGACCGTGGAATGTGGATTAACTGATTGTGGAATGTGGATTAACTGATCTAACGATGCACTGATGTACCGACCAGTACTGAGCTACACTGACTAGTGGTCTTAAACGGTAGGTCTAACGGATCTACGAACGTGGGCTTGGAAACATTAGGTTTTAAACGATGGCATTGTTACATTTTTAGACCCTACATTCATGGTGTGAAGATGAATTTGCTATAGTAACGTAGTGGATGAAATGAATTTTCGTCTGATTTTGCCGAAAGCAAACATGTAATACTAATCCTAATTTCAGGTAAATCGGAGCACTGCTTGTTAGGTTTGTTCAGCAGTGTTTGTCTCCTGAAGAAAGACAGACTCACATTTCTCGGAAAAAAAAGAAATTAGGCTGCCCCAAATAATTTAGGGACTCGGTCACCTAGCTGGCAACAAAGATTTTTTTAAATCATGGCCTGGCCGAGTAAGTGGAAAGGCTACCGTTTTGTATTATGCAGTCAAAGGTCAAAGAGAGCGAACAGACCACACTAAAATTTTATTGTGAATAAAACATAATTTGGCCGGTATTTTATGAACGATGTATTGTACTTCACAATAACGCTGCTCTAAGCTGGTGTACATGCCCAAATAGAGGAAACCATTAAGGGGATGGTAAAACACGCCCCGGCAGTACAGTCTAAAACTGGAAGCACTTCGGTGAATTTTCACTACCTCAGAAATGCTCTCATATGAATGTCCGCTTCGGTTCCAGGCCCCAAAAATGCACTCTTGGTTGCACGTTGCTCTTATACCTGTCAGCATATAGAGAATTGTCACGAACGGTAATATCTATATGTACAAGTGTAGAATGCGTCTAAACGCGTCACCAGTAAAACTCGATTCACCACGGTAAAAATCAGCATTAACGTCAGCAATTCAGCAAACACCATAAGGTTATTCCTTAATTGTAAGAGTCAAACTATAATAATTCATTAGTAACAATTTATTGTTATATGTTATTTATAGCGACAAAATCATTTTTTTAAGCATTTGATCATACAATAACAGATCTATTTGAGCGGTTAGTAGAGGTTATCTTACAGTCCCAAAGGAAACATATACGGTGATACCCTAAATTTTGAACAATGATTTAATTGAATAGATTTATGTATAGGGCCTAAAGAAACGGCACCTATACAACAACTTTGACTACACAACAAATGTGACATTACGTCGGTGACTATAATGACCATTTCCACCACAACCATTAAAAACCACAAATCCCAATGGGAGTCAAGCCCGGCCTTTGACAGGGAATTTTTAGATTCCACCGCTCTCACTATTTATGGGGCCTTAATGACAAGACGTGATTGGCGACCACACACATTGTATACCATACGAAACAGTAGGCCTCAAAATATATCTTCTATCGTGATTATCATAACTGAGGACAGAAAAAAATTTATTCCTCGATAAAATCATAACTATATATCGCTGGATTTGCGTGATATGCCATTCAAATCTGGAATGCCATATAGCTGCTTAGAGGATGAATATTTATATGCATGGTCATCTATATATGAAAAATTATGGATCTTCTCATGAAACTTTTCAAATGGAAAAAAAACCCAGTGGTACCGGTATCTTTACTTAGCTCATGGTAACGTTACGCCATGCGCATGTCAAGGTAGAACATGACATGCCAGTACATATGATTGGCCAAAACCTCTCAGTTTGCATTTACTCTTCATAATGAGCATTTTTTGTGACAAATAGTAAAATATGGGATGTGTAAATTCAAAGAGGAAGACAAGTGACAAGGAAGATGGATCGGTGAAAAAGAAAAATATTTATTTCGTCTGCTTTCAAAATGGACGATGGACAACCATTTGAAGACACGGACACTACAAGGAGTATGAATTATATGACATTTATTTACAACCACACCAGTGTGCTGACGATGGACAAAAACGGGTGCTTTGAAAAAGCGAGTGTCCACAAATGTAAGTGATAAAGATTTTGATTGTCTGCATGCTACAAACACTAACTTACAGCGTTATTTTCATTTATCTAACTTAATATAACACAAAACTGCATAAATGACTGTTTTGTGATTATTTTCTGATTCACTTACTTTGTAGCCGTTGAATAAATTAAACACATAAAATTGAAAGTTTACCTTTTCATTCTATATAGCCTGCAGTGTGACCGGAAATTAAGACTGACTGAAAACCTTTGGGATTTCCACTTAATGTTTTGTCATTTTAAAGGTTTTTTTTATTTTTTAAGTAGGACGCAATGGGGTTTTTTTTTCCTGCGGACTTTTTGCAATAACACGGTAATCATCCAGTAAATAACTGCAATAGGATCACAATGTTCTGCCAACCCTGGGGTATATAAAACATTGTAGAACAGCATCATGTTAGTTTGTGTATGGCTAATCACAAGTTTGAGGACAAGCACATCATATAATAATCTTACGTTTCCTTGAGTTCACTATGTATACATGGGATAAAGAATATAGTTCCCATTGTTTTCCCCGTCCATTGCTGTGCGTACTTGTATAAGTGTTTCAAGCTCTCTACCGATTTCCCCAAAACGCTTGACGCGCATGTGACTAATACATAGCAACCAGTACGTAATTTAAAGAATGCATGAAGCTCTTTGGTTTTTATTTCTTAGTGTGGAGTTTAGCATGTGGCCCAACGCATAAAAGTACAACAAAAAGCGTCTAAGCCTTCTTCCCGGACGGTAAAAATGGCTTTAAACTACACAAATTAAGTATAATATGCTGACGTCAAGGGTGATAACTGTCAAAACAACAATATTGGGGTGAAAGCCCGAAATGCGGTCCCGCACTCTGCCACTATGTTCAATATTGACCTCATTTCCGAATATTCCTGGCCACTGACAGAAAATACGCATAAAATATATGGGTTATTAAGAAATATAAAAATATGCCTCAAAAATAAAAATTCTCTCTTTTTTTTTTGGGGGGGGGGGGCATATCTTTGCTTAGATATTTACAAATGATACAAGATTCATTAATGACCTCATTTCCGAATATTCCCGATCACTGGAATATTTAAAAAATTAAGAATATTAAGAAATATAAAATCTGCCTCAAAAATAAAAAATAAAAATTCTCTCTCTTCTTTTTTTTTGGGGTGGGGTGGGGGTGGGGGGTAAACGGAATACACAGTTTGAACTGACATTTCGGCACTTTCTTTTTCTATCATCAGAACTGAATAAGTTTAACAGAGTGAGTGATGCTGGAATGTATTCTGTTATGAAAACATAATACTACGTCATGTCTCAAGATAATATCCTGTTATTTTAACATTCTATTTTTTTTCTATTCTGTTTTTGAGGTTGAATTAATAGAATGTGTGTGGTATATTTAATAGAATAATGTTCTACAATAGCAGAATACATTCTAGCAACACTCAGGCAAAAGACTTTCTGTTAAATTTTTTTTTTTTTTTTTTTTGAGAGTACCAAATACATGTATATACATGCAAGGTGAACTGACATGATTTACATACAGCATTGTCCCAATAACACAATTAGAATGAGGGGATTACGTTTGCTTTTACGGTTTGTCTTCAGGATTTAGCAAAACGAATTGCGAGACCTATATATAATATATACCGGATATACTATATATATTATATACTGACGAAATAGCTGCATGCTTAGACACATATGTAGAGGCCTTCACAAGCTCTTCGAAATGTGTTTGCTGGGATTTTGTCCTGACCAAGCTAAACGCCAAACTGAAAGTTATGTTTAACATGTGTTCCATTTTTATCTTGCATGGCGATACCTTCGACTCGAGTATATTACGACATTTTGTATGGGTTGTTTTTTTTTAATGATACAGCGTGCCTTGTCTCTACATTTAGGCCTGTGATATAAAAATTGGTAGAAGGGAGAAAACTCTGGCGATATGGCTAGTCATTTGTAAACGGTATAACGCATAGCTTGAGGGTTACTGCGAATGTGCAAGCCTACACAATGACAAAATATACAAATGCCTTCCATGACTATAGAGGTTACTACCCTGCATTTATGCCCATAATTGTGAAGGATGGCTTAAAAAATCTTCTATTGGAACACAGTCGAATCACCATTAAAAGGTAATGGATTGGTTCTTAGCCCAACGCTAAAATTCCCATCAAATCCGTTCGGAACTTTTTCCGTGAAGTTGCTGATAGACCGACAGCAATACAGACAGACCAACAGAATAACACAAAAACAGAGAAGTAAACGACGGCAGAAGTATAAACTCCTCTGGCGGAGGCAATATAGATGCTGAAAAAAGTGTTGGGTCAGTGGCTTTCTTTTTTCTCGTATTAACATATAGATGGTGAAAGCGAATTTAAAGATTGCTTAAAACGACGTTATCCGCATCTCAATAAAAGGATGAAAGCAGTGATCGAGTTCTCTGTCTCTCTGTTTGTAGGTATGACCGGGTTTACCAACCATGTGGATTTGAAGCAGCGATCTCTGGATTTCCAGTCCATAGCCCTAGCATTTGACTAAAAAATTCACTTTTCCGAGCCCGAAAGTAGAACTGCTGAGATAATATCGAACACTCTAACCTATAATGATCTTGCCAGTGTAATGTTCCAACAGATTTAGACTGAGCCTCGAAGAGACAGGAACTTTGCAGATTTCCGTGCTCTCACTGTTCGTGAGAATGACAGTAAGCTAAAATATTAAATGTTGACGACTTGCGTTACCATTTGAGCAATGTAATGTCCGTCGAAGATTACTTGTCTTCCATTCATATGGCTTCCTATAGTCTGTACATCAAACCTAGAAAGGTGCATCAGTAACTTCCCAAAGTTCAGTGGTTTACCCCACTGCGGAATAGCAACGAGATAAACAACGATCCATTCAGCAATCAGTCAGTCAAGGGACAAATATACATAACATTTAACAAATCTCTTGTCAAAATTATAGACAATTTTCTCTGTTAACAGCATTCATTTGCACTGGACCGCTTCCGTGGCCTAATGGTTAGAGAGTCCACATCGAAATCGGGAAATCCGGGATCAAACCCAGGTCGGATCTAACCAAAGACTTTGAAAATGGTACTTCTGCATGGCTGCCTTGCATGGCGGTCAGCACTGAGAGGTTACAGCAAGGAGGCAGGACGGATAATGTGTCACTTGTGACGTCTTCAGCATGACACTTTGGCGCCGTCATGGTCTCGCCCTGTCACAGGAAGACACAATATATATGTATATACATTTCCAGTGGGAACAAGTGTTTTGGTTTAAACGTGTAAGTTACTAGTAACATTACACTATATTATACTAAAACGTGTAAACAATTTCAAATGTAGCAGTATCAGAAACAGTGTATTATGTCGATAGCAGCTTAGGTAGCTGTTGTCGCTCTGTCCAAACATACTGAACTCCACCTAATATCCAGCATGCCATTGGCTTTTGAATGACTGACGTCCCCTGAGGCAATAGGCCTTGTGTCTAGACGAAACGATGGAGTTTAACATTATGAATTAGAAAAACTACTTAAGCTACATATTCTTTACAATCACATAAAAATCCAACAAAACAGTTTGTAGAGATTGTGGTGTTACGCGTCGTTAAAAAAAGGCAATTTTGGTAACCATTAGACATCTGACTGATTTTAGAGATAGCTGAATATAGGCTATTATAGACTATAAGTGAATTTTTCCTGCGGCCGTGGCCAGCAAAGTTTTAGGTAATAAATCTTGATATGTGAAATTTGCTGGAGAGGACACACTACGCAGACAGAGTGGTATCGCCAGCGTAATTTTTTGTGACATGTTTGATACGAGCGAATTTCTGAGCCGACAAGATCACCTGCTAAATACGCCTTTGCCGGCACTGAGATACAAAAGACGGATTTTCAGAAATTTAACAAATGTGTCTGTGCGAAAAAAAATCCGCCTAAAGTGTGTCCCCGGCGAATTTAGAGGCCTCGTCACTATGCTCTACAGGCTGCCCAGAAAATAATCGCTGATTGTTCAAACTGAAAGCTTCCAGTGTAATGCCTGTTCGACCTATATAAACAAAGCCTATTCAAATCAAAAGCCAAATCAATAAATAAATAGATAAATAAGTAAAACAATATGAGAGAGAAATAAGCTGGACCATGATGAAAAACTTATATTTGTAATTTGCATGTGTAAATGTGTTTATAGGTATAAAATTTATTTTTTTTGATTGGTGTTTTACGCCGGATTCAAGAATATTTAGGTATTTATATCACAACCGACAATACCGTACGTGGAGATATTACTGAAATAAGCCAATACATGGCACTTCGTCACGCATGAATACACAACGGTACCGTGGATAAAATCATGGAGTTAAAATATATTGCATACATATACAGTGGCCTATTGCATACATATACAACGACCTACTGAAATTCCCTTTTTAATAAACTGATATATTGGCGTTTAATGTCGTATAAAGTATTTGTCACTAGTTCACTAGGGTATTTTTCACTGGTTCACTTGGGTATTTGTCACTGGTAGGCCTACACTAGGCTTACTGATGCAGGTGTCAGTTTATCTATGGAGGAAACCACCGAGCAGACTTAATTAAGCCGAAACAGCTACACCTGGATACGAACTAGCGACTCGATCCATTGATCAAGGGTTTGGTAGTCACAGAGAACCCTTACAACACTGAACCAGCGGGGATATACTATACAACCTCGTAAATGTCAGGTTATTGGGAACAAAAATACAGTTAGTATCTAAGAGAGTAAAAATATGGCCTAAGATGTGCGATTTTAACAAGCGAGAATTCATTCTTTCTTGCTGTACATTTGTGAAGACATATACATGCTTAGTATGGCCTATATGGTACACATATAACTTACGTGTACTCATGCTTATAGGCCTACATATACTCTGGACACTGGACATAAACGTGAATTGTTGATTACCGCAGCTTATCGTCCTAATGGGCCCTAATGCAAACGCTTATTTGTTTATTTATTTATTTATTTATTTATTTGTACGTGATCAGATGTCATTAACCAGATTTATCGTGACTATTGCGATAACTGAGGAGTTTACCATGAGTGAAATAAAAGAATAAAAAAAGCCTGATGCAGGTATGAGCCTTTGTGCGCAACCCACACCCATTCTTATCTGGTACTGTATTTTGGTCTATTGCGTCATCGTCTCAAGTATAAATAACCCTAACAAGTAGATCTTAAATATGAACTCGGACTTTTTAAATACAAAATTGATCATATTTTCCTGACATTTAAGCATTATTCCACATATGGAACATAAAGCAGAGTTTACACTGTTGAAGGAAAAATGTGAACAATAGAAATCTAAGTGATGAATTCTCAAATACTGTGATATAGAAAAAATTGTCCGTTTTCGGAAAAAAATTTATCATTGGCTGTGCTCCTATCGAAAGCGAAGGCGGTCGGAAAAGCATCTACATCAAAGCAAGCCTTTAAAAAGTGTGATACAAGGATAATAACTTCTTAACTCCCATTCTTAAGCCGTCGGTTTTTCATTTACTTTGGGTAAGGTTAAAAGATTTGACAAGTAATCCGTCAACTTTGGGATCAGATCTCAAAGTAGATTTGCATCCGCTGTGTGCAACAACAACGGTGTAAACAATGTGGCAGCCAATGTTGTTGCGAGTTTTTGGTGCCTTTTGATTTAAATCGCAGTCACTGTAATATTTCCACATGTGCTCGTTATTGCTGGTAATCCCAACATAGGGGTGCAGTGGCGTTGTTGCTAGGACTCGGTCTGATGTCCTGTAAGTTTACAGTTTTAGTAGCCCAATGGTCGGTTACCATGTGGTAATCCACAGATAGTGGGGCATTATCTTACTGAACAACACCCCCCCCCCCCCCGCCTCTGCAAAACATATCCATTGTTATTTGATTCGGCATTGAAAGCAGTCTTTAAAGCAGTCTTTCAAACATTCAGGGGTGTCACTTTTACTAGTTACTGATTGATGACTGTTGATGTCATATTGTAGGCTTTAACAACCTAATAATATTTTATTGCGGTCTGTACAGCTAGCAAAAGAAACCTCAGTGTGAAACTACCATACCACAATGTTTTTGAATGTCGAGGTATTTCATAAAACGTTTATGACTGTATGCTAGTATACATAATTATTATGGATTTTATGATCGGACTAGTATTTTAGTTCATTGATTTAATCAAGGCAGAATTCCTCCTTTATTAGACTTAAGCTTGTGCTATGATGCTTTGTTTCAGTTTCATTGACAATAGTGAGTGATGTTGTGGAGTGAATACAGATGAGGACATTACATCTGTATGAGGGAAAGCACAGCATTGTGTGTGTATATCCGCATGACTAACATTAACTGGTACCTACAGATATGTGTTGTGATCCTGTGAAGCAAAATGAAGGATGGTTAGAGAACTATTGTTTGATGGCAAGGCGCTGAAATCACAGAGATGTATTCCCGACGATTAAAAGCTCTACAGGACAGGGTGGCTCAAATCTACTACACTCATGGGCTTTTCTGTGCCAGCCACCCACTCTCCATCATCTGTTGTGTCATCGGCATGGCTCTCTTAGCCTGGTAAGTCACCTAGAACAAATAGCTACTCTTATTGACCTTTCAGGGGTTCATAGGCGTCAACCTTAACAACAGTTAAACGATAGTTAAGAGATTCACCATACTGAATACGGAGTTTAAAATTGAAGCATGCTATAAGCAGCAGAAACACTGAATATATTGCAGTAAAACCGAACTCTGAACAAGACACTTCTTGTGAAATTTGTGGAGGGCAGAACATCTGTATCAGTTCTGTCTGAAAGTTTGGTTTTGAGTACATGTTCGTGCCAGGCACTTCCGCCAGTGTGACGATCATACCAGCGCAATCTCTGCTGCTGGTCTTACATCAGCCACAGCTTTCTTCTTGGCAGTCTTGGGATGTCAACCTCTAGGAAGGTGTTTGGTAGCCCCTAAACCCACATATTAACTTCACCATCAGATTACAACCTCATGAGAAATAACTACCTCATGTTTTACTCTCTGTTACTTATATCCACAACCCTTCTACATATAGATGGATCCAACATTTTACAAGCCATATGTTTTCTTCATTTTAAAAGTGTCAAGTTTTATTCCATTTGAAGGAAAAATATCTACTGTTTTTAAAAATATTGTTTGATTGATGCAAACAAGGAAATAGTGTTAATTAAAATATTAATCATTAAATTATATTTGATATTCTTTGTTTATGTTTTACATCACTCGTATAAATAGTTCAGTGGATTGAACCTCATTGCTCCGAAGTGGAAACTCTACCGACTGAGCTGCCAAGGGCAGCTAATAATTCATACGTTTATTGTGGTGGGACAAATTAATATTACTATGTCTTAATAATTCTATAGGGCCAAATTTAAAATATATTATATGTTTGATGTTACACAAAAAACCCTTCAAAAAAACCCCAACTGAAATCCTTTTTTTGTGTTTTTAGAGGTGCCAAATTTTTTATTTCATTCAATTACTTGTTTTTTTGTTTTTTTTTTGTCGCCGATCATTTGAAATGTCACTCTGTTAACAGGTGAAGAGCGCTCTCGTGAGATATATTATTTCCTCTCCTGCTGTTGAGCAAAGCCGGTCTTACAGCGTTTGGACGCGTATGCCGGATCCGTTACCCCTAGATCAAGATAGACCTATTTGTGAAGTGTTTTCACCTGTATCCATGTGGATGCCATATTTGTCATTACCTTAATGAAATGATGACTAGTGTTCTTGTGTTTCCAGAGGGAGTCGAAATTTTAAATTAATTACTCCTTTTGTGAGATAATAATTGTAAAATGTTCAAGGAAATCTTGTAAACATCGCAGCTGTTAGCGTCTTACGATGACAAAATTCCTAAAAAGACACATACTATACCTTAAAAACACACCTAACTTTGCGAAATTGAATTGGTGAGAATTGTGGTTCTGGTTATACCCAGCATGAAATGTTTATAAACACTGACGAAACGTGGACACAGGCCTATTCCTCCAAGGACAACCTGTAGCCCACTTAAGTAGATCCCCAAGTTTATTAGTTGTGAATTAAATCAATTCAGTCATGGACTGGTATAATTACGGTGACAAATTGAGACCTTACTACATCATAATACCTGCTGTAACAAGATCAAAATGGAAGATTTTTGTTTTAAACCTAAAGGTTATCAAAGAATCCCCAACAGAGCCCTTTTTATGTTTTGTGTTAATCCCATTTCACACCATCAGAGGCACCCACATGAGCCTCTTCTGTTGGCATGGAAAAATGCCATTCAGGAGATCCAAAAATTACTAAAAATGTTAGACAGGTCAGGTGTGTGGATAGCTTTTCTCCCGGTCAAAACTCTATGCTAGGGAGCATGTAGCTGGGAATATATTGGTATAATTTCCTGAACTGTCACTGATACCACAACTGCCAGATGCTTTGGTGGGTAGAAAATGTATCTGTTTACTGATACATTGTTGTCAAGTGGAAACAATTGTAGTGACAGTAGAAAGGGTGTATTTTAGATACAGGAAAGTTCACATACAAAAACAAAGCTGATATGTTCCATCCTTTAATCTTAATGTAAGGCAACATGATTTAGGCTCTCCTCCTCCTCATTTACAAATGTTTTAGACAGTGTAAATTAGGTCAAAGCTGGTGATCTGAGCTGAGGCTCACTTGGGTGCTTAATACTCTTCATACCTTTAGAAAGGCAGGTACATTGAATGATGTATTAAGGACAGAATAAATGTTTGATCCTTCACATGAAGGAAGACTCTCACAAAGTTTAATTAAAATTAGGAAAAGTGAAACAGATTTCTCAGTGTTAAGTTTTATTTTACTAGGTCATGAGGTTCCACTTCACTCCATCAAAAGTATCAGCTGGGCAGGATTTTGGTTATATTTTCACATGCTCGCCCCTTCTGTACAGGACCTGAAAACGCTAGCACAAACTGTTGACTTAAATTGTTTTCCTAAAAATGCTTATCTGATGTTTACATGTTAGTTTTATTGTAAAGATCAAAGAATATTTATTTTGAGAATTGCCAAAGACTGAGTGACATTATTTAGTGCTGTGTTCTAATCAGTGTTCAGGAAGTTTGTGATCATTCATTTGAACAGGGTTCTACATTTGTGTGTTCTTCCCTTCTGCAAAAAAAAAAAAAGAAAAGGCCTAGTACCCCCTTTTGTTACAAAGGGCTCCGTTCTATATTTAGAACATAGAACAGTTAGAAAATATCAGTACTGACAACATTTTGAGATGATCCTGGCATCTGATTTGGCAGCGACTTGTCAATCACTGCTTCTTTATTAAAGTGAATATTTTTGAGTACAATGTAAAACTCCATTCAAATGATGAAAATAGATAAATGAATAGAAGCTGCTTAATTCATTTGTTTTCTCTGGCTCAGTAAACTTGTTCTCGATTCAAAGTGTATGTGTAATTGAATGTTCTAGGAGGAAAATTGGAAAGATGATTTGATGGTCTATTAATCCTGTGTGTATTACTGTATTATTGAGAAAACCTTATTCAAACGCCCTGAATAAAATGTTTTGCACAACATGCAGATTACCTGGGTAGACAGAAGTATTTGGAATTCAATCTACCAATACTTACCATAATAAATGATGTGAATGTTTGGTTCCATGTAGTTACCCTCTGACTAACCTGCCATTACCTGGAAATGCTCCAGTTGAAGTGAACACCCCAATAGCTGAGTATTCTGTACCGGTTGTCCAAGCCCAGACTGAGAGAGGAAAAGATGATATTGTCAAACAGCGATGGGTAAGGCAGGTTTGCATGTAGAGGCATTAAACAAGAAGTGTGTGTGTGATGAGTAGGGTTTAAAATAGCACACTTTTCAAAATCTAAGGTTCTGTTAGACCATGAGTGTTAAATTCATGTAAAGGTGAAATAATGCCTCAGGGTTAATTCTGCATGTTATTAGATAGAGACTTGCGTTAATGTCACATTCTATTATTTTGAAGAAAATTCACTTTGAAAGGAGCGAGCTTGTATGGCATGAACTGTATTTCAAGCTGGTGATAGGGAGAGATCTAAACTTTAAAAGCTACAGGAAAAAAAGCATTTCAATTCAAAGCATTTTTTTGATCGGTGTTTTACTCATTGTTTCATGTAAGTGAAATATTCTGGTGATATGAAACCGGGTCGTCACAGTAGAATTGAATAAATCTAGATCCAATTTCTCGACATATTTTTGTACACTGTGCAAATGTGGACAAAGCATCAGTGTCAAATGTATGTTTTAGAAATCGCTGAAAGATTTGGTTCACCTGATAATTAAATGTCCATGTGTGCGACCACAGCATTAAGAGAGCCATTTGATGTTATTGCTGACTGTTTGAAAGCTAGAATTGGTGAAAAATAGTGAGGCTGCTACAGGAGTTAACTCCCCTTTATGCTGAACGGATAAGCACACTTGGGCTGATAACCTTTCCATGATAACATCCATGTCACTACATTGTACCTACATGCCACAATATTTAAGTTACAGAAACAGCTACATATATGAGACTGTTCTTGTTGTTTCAGTACTTGACTCATCCTGTAGCCTATATCCAGCAAATCATTGTCAAAGCCACTGTGTCTCCGTGGGAGAGTGAGGACATGCAGGTGACGGATGCTTTACGAGGACCTCTGTCTAAGGCATTTGCAATTCTCGAGGCTATTAATACCTTCAAGTTCACTGATGGGTAAGCACCAACAGGTTAAGCTCAGTCTACTTTTAAATGCTTGTTATGTGCCAAGTTGTTACTTCAGTGTTTCCAAGCAAGTCTAGTGTGAAACTTTTGAAGAAAATTCAGTGTCTGTCATTTTGAAGAAAACTCACTTTGAAAAGAGTGGGAGATAAATTCCCTGAATTAGCTTGTTTTTCATAGTTTTCATCTAGCTTTTACACGCATGCATGTATTGGCCTATACAGAGTTACCTGAGTAAAAAGACCTCTTGGACACAGAAAACTTACTAGCATGTATACCAGTATTGTTATATTGTCATCAGTGTTTTATGTTCTGAAAAATTGTACCCAGAACTTTACATCTATAACCTGATAGTTTTTTAATTGTTCTGAGGGCTTTCTATCATGTCTGACTTTATGGGTTTTCATAGATTTCACTGAAATTGTAAGTGAACAGGTTAGCAACCTTTTTGTGACAACGCATTGTGGCTTGTTTTCCATCACAGGCAGAAGGATATATCCATGGCAGACCTTTGTCTACGAGTAGGAGAACTGGTGACACATAAAAAACTGAGAGGGATACTTCCAGAGTATAACTGCCTAGTTGTCTCCCCTGCAAATTTCTGGCATGGAGATTTCAAGAAGTGAGCTGTTATCATCTCATAATTACCATGGCCACTTAAACCTATATAGATTATATAGTTTACCCTAATTCTTCAACCTTTTTGCATATGAAAGAACAACTTTCTGTGGAATTTATGCGTATTTTTAATATTTGGAGACAAAACTTCTTTGGTTGGATTGGCCAATTTAAGGGCTTGACAAAAAGTATAAATTTAATAGTCTACACAGAATAATGCCTTCAGAATATGCTTTAATAAACTCTTTGGAAAGATGTGAAAAGGCTGAAGAATCACAGTACATGGCATTGGCTAAAATTGGTCCTATTCTTGGTGCCATACGAAAAAAAAAACAAACACGAAATTTTTTCATATGGTTGTAGTACATGTAATGTCTTTTGTGACATTTCTGATGTTGATCTACACCCATAGATTATCCGTTCTTTTGTGTAGATTGTCTTTTTTACATTCATATCCAATATGGTAGATTGTACACCGCCCTGACATGCCACTAACACACTACCAACACACTTGTAGCAGACTTCTGACATGCCACTAACACACCACCAACACACTTGTAGCAGACTTCTGACATCCCACTAACACACCACCAACACTCTTGTAGCAGACTTCTGACATGCCACTAGCTCACCATCAGAACTTTTGTAGGCTTCTCATATTCCTTTAGCTCTTTTCTAAAGTTCTCGTGGCAGACTTCTGACATGTCACTAGCTCGCCAACAGCACACTTGTAGCAGGCTTCTGACATTCCTTTAGCTCTCTTCTAATGCTCACATAGAAGACTTCTGACATGCTTCTAGCTCACTTTGGTATAAGAGTCACCCAGCATTTATCTGATGTACTCACTACATATGAACCACTAGTAGGCTTTTGATTGATGCATTGTGTGGCTAACCTCCTGATTGACTCTTTTTCCATTGTCAGGTTCATTTTGGATTCCTCAGAAGTGAAGACAATTAAGACTGCTTATGGCCAACCTCTGGAAACCTCTCCGACATTGCAAGGTACGTATCAGATCATACCTAGGGGTTCTCTTGGGGCACAGTATTCGACAGAATGAGATAGCTGGCTGTGTCACTCATCTGGGTTCGACAGTTGCCACATCGGAACTCTATGTGATCTTGACAAAAAGTTTTTTGACTAGTTGGTATTTATTAATTTTTTTGGATGTACGGAGAAAATTTTGTTTACTAAATTGCACGTGTACGTATCCTGAAATATGCGTATCTGTAAAAAAGAAGTTGTAACGTAAGAAATGAGAATTAATGTAAACTCACCTTGTGAACTTGAATGGTCATTTTAGACTTACTGATTGGTGTCCCATGGAAGAAAACGGGCATGTCTGGATACTTTTTGAGAAATCGAAGACGTACCATCACATTCGCCTTCACAATAATGTATAGGAACTTCAGTGAGAGGTGAGATCAAGTTTTCAACCAGATGCGTGATGGCAAGTTAACTGAAGTACACTCTATGTAACTCTAATTTCCATCACTTTGTTTGTCATGATTGCCCCTGTATGCAGTCGCTGTGAGTTCAAGTCCAGCTCATGCTGGCTTCCTCTTCGGCCATACGTGGGAAGGTTTGTCACCTGTGCCCAGTTTCCACCCACCATAATGCTGGTCGCCGTCGTATAAGTGCAATATTCTTGAGTAGGGTGTAAAACACCAATCAAATAAATAAATAAATGATTGTCCAGGTTGGTCATTGCAATAGTTTCTCTTATCCCTGGATCATTGTAATTGACAAGAGCACATTGGCTTTGTATACTTCACATCTTAATTTATCAAGAAGGTAGTTTCATTAAGGGTTCCCACTGGTCTTCTGCTCAAGGTTGTTCTCATTCAAGATTTTCAAGACCTTGAAAGATAATTTTTCTTGGGATCAGTTCTTGAAAATACTTGTCTTTCAGCGTTGAATATTGTATTGTATTATGCTCAAAATGGACTTCATGCCTGGAAAAGTTTGTCAGTCACTTCCCAAGGGTTAGTGGTTTACCGCGAACACCTGGTTTCATACATCCATAAAAATGACTGCCATTTTAAATGTATATACATATATAAGTGTTCGTTGTTGAAAATATCAGACTGTAGACCTGTGGTAAACTTTGAGAATCTATTGATACTATTTTTTGAATGTATATCACAATAGTGATTGTGGAACATCTTTAGAGAATCCAGATTTAACCTATGTCAAGGCGTCAATTTTGTACTTAGACTAAAAAAAAAACATTGTGTAACAATATATTAACATGAACTAAAACTGCTGCTGTTCTACTTTGACTTTAGACAACTACACTGGCTGTTGAGTTCGGCTAAGATTTAAAAAGGAAAATACAACTCACTACCAATATTGGTTAGTACACCTTCAAACAACTGGACCCAGCACCCTAAAACAGCCTGTCTACCATCTCTGTAATTTGAGACACACACTAATTAAGTATGACCGACTGTATTTGTGACAGGTTTACCCGGTCATTGCGTGAGAAGCTGGAGAAGCTGTTCCCATTGACCTCTGACACGGTCAATAACACGGACATCCAGCACCTAGTCCACATCCACTACAAGGACATTAACTACTTTGTGGAGTACACTCCCTTGCTGGTCATCTACTTTGTCCTCCTTCTTTACATCTACTTCTCTGTCTGTGAGTACATTATTAGCTGTGAGTATGTTATCTGTCTGTGAGTACATGTAGGCCGTGAGTATGTTATCTTTCTGTGAGTACATGTAGGCCGTGAGTATGTTATCTGTCTGTGAGTACATTATTAGCTGTGAGTATGTTATCTGTCTGTGAGTACATTAATAGCTGTGAGTATGTTATCTGTCTGTGAGTACATTATTAGCTGTGAGTATGTTATCTGTCTGTGAGTACATGTAGGCTGTGGGTATGACCATGTTATCTGTCTGTGAGTACATGCAGGTTGTGAGTATGTTATCTGTCTGTGGGTACATGCAGGCTGTGGGTACAACCATGTTATCTGTCTGTGAGTACACGTCTCTTGTGAGTATGACCATGTTATCTGTCTGTGAGTACATACAGGTTGTGAGTATGTTATCCGTCTGTGAGTACACGTCTATTGTGAGTATGACCATGTTATCTGTCTGAGAGTACATGCAGGTTGTGAGTATGTTATCTGTCTGTGGGTACATGTAGGCTGTCTGTTGTGAGTATGACCATGTTATCTGTCTGAGAGTATGTTATGAGTTATGAGTGTGTTATCTGTCTGTGGGTACATGTATGTTTTGAGTATAATAGTAAAATACACTAAAGTAGTACTCTGTCACTCTTAATGAATGAATGTGTAAAGTGAAATGTTTCATTGAACGATTTTCACACTTGTAAGTGACAAAGGGGAATGCAGAGAACACGTTGCTGTTGTTGTTGCTTTTGACCTGTGGTGTTACCTGTTTCAGGTAAGATAGAGATGGTGAAGTCCAAGTGGGGTCTAGCTATCAGTGCTGTGGCTACACTGATTGCCTCGCTGCTCATGTCTGTCAGCATCTGTACACTGTTTGGCCTGACACCCACGCTCAATGGAGGGTAAGACAGTTGGTTATTCAGTTGGTTACAGAAATTGAGTAGGGAATTTCTTTCAAACCTACATGTATGATAAGTCTTCACCTGGGAAGGCCCAATCTCTTTCTCTACAACTTTCTCCACAACAATTGCCTGATGTTAGGTGGCAACTTTCTCTGTGAATTCATTTCAGTAACACCTCTAAATCAGGGAAATGTTACAGGTATGATCTATTCTATAGGATCTTTCTGAAGCTTATATTTAAAGAATGCCCCTCCCCCCCCCCCATAATGACTTGTCGCAGGTCTGAACAAACACTATTCTCAACCCGTGTACTGCTGACTCAGTCAAACTCTGCTTCTATAATTTTGGGAAATGATATGAAGTCTTTCACTCAGTTATGTACGAATTGACACTCTGATTTTACAGTTATTCACATTTTGAATGATTGCAATGTTGTCTGTTGTCTGTAGAATGTTTGAAAACAGAAATCCTCCCTCCCCCACCATAGTGCTGGCCACAGTCGTATAAGTGAAATATTCTTGAGTACGGCATAAAACACCAATCAAATATTTTTAAAAAATCAAGAAAGAAAAGCACTTTTCTGATTTTGCATGGAAAAAAAAAATCACAACCTGATGACGTTTAATTTCAGTGAGATTTTCCCCTATCTGGTGATGATTATAGGCCTGGAGAATGTGTTAGTGCTGACCAAGTCCGTGGTCTCTACCCCAGTCCACCTGGATGTCAAGTACAGGGTGGCCCAAGGTAGGGAACCCAGAGAAGGGACAGAATTACATATTTATTTTGTTAATATTAATTTATTTATAGTATTTACATACACCCCACCCCACCCATTCCCAAATCCCCATCCACGCATTCCCACCTCCCCACCAACCTGTACTGAACGGAGCAAGACATTTTGTTTTGGTACTGGCCTACATGGGGCACACTTCTGTTCAATTCAATATCTGCAGAATGATTTATCATATTTGAATGAAAGTTTGCAACAAGACTTGTTTAAGGCATAGAAAACACTAACATGAAGTGTATGTAAGATGAAAGCATATGAAAAACTGTCTACAAAAATAGTTGGTGTTTTTTTGTTTTTTTTTTTTAATTTTTTCCACCCAGAAATATGCATTTGGATTCTACTTTGGATTTTACAGATACCTTATCTGACTATATTGGGACCAGTGACGTCAAATTAGGTCTTTGCCACTCAACAGACATACACCGCTTGGTGTCATCGTTGTAAATGCATATACATGTAGATCTATGAATGCACTTACTGAATGGACCTTGAAACGAACTATTTCAGGGAAAAAATATGGATATGACATCATTGATACCCTCTTGGTCACTACACAGCATTGTAGATTCTGACACTTTAAAACAATTTTACACCTTTTGAAAAATGCTGAAAAAAAAAAATGGAACTACTTTCGTAGTTTAATGGTATTTCATTTGATACGCACTTCAGTTCAGTGTTTTCTTTGCCTTTAAGGGTTTCTCGAGACCTGAATACATCTTGTCCGGGTCAGGTCATATCAAAGACATCAGTAATGTTGGTGTAGTGTGACTGGGTGGGGTGTCATGCCTGGTGTCTTTGGCATGATAGTCCAGTGACAGCAGCACTTTGACGACATAGACTCGCGCGTCCACAAGATGACACAGCATATGTACATATACATAATGACTCCTCATCATCATATGACAAAGAAAGGGGCCTCCGTGGCTCAGTCGGTTAGCGCGCTAGCGCAGCGTAATGACCCAGGAGCCTCTCACCGATGCGGTCGTTGTGAGTTCAAGTCCAGCTCATGCTGGCTTCCTCTCCGGCCGTAAGTGGGAAGGTCTGCTAGCAACCTGCGGATGGTCGTGGGTTTCCCCCGGGCTGTGCCCGGTTTCCACCCAGCATAATGCTGGCCGCCGTCGTATAAGTGAAATATTCTTGAGTACGGCGTAAAGCACCAATCAAATAAATAAATAAATCATATGACAAAGAAATTGTTAAGTACAGCATAAAAAGCAAACCTAAAACTACTTGACTGATTTGATAAAAATTCACATATTATGAGGTCCTCATGCACTGATTACCCTTTGGTGGTCAAACTTGACCGTCGATCTACCTTCCTTTGTTCCAAGTTTATCCACATACGACATGTACAAACAACATGTGTGCAATGGTAATAGCTACTTATTCTTAAGTATGGCATAAAACACCAGTCAAGTAGATGAATAGATAAATCAAACAGCTACATGTACTTGCTTGCTGTATGAATCACCTGAGAAATGTTAACTTGTTTTAGAATGGATGGATCTATGAATGCAGTTTTCTTATGTTTATTTTCAACATTCAGTTTATAGCAACTAAATTGTGTAGTTATTTCTGTCATTAAAATTTTTTGGTGGAAAATATTCAGTTTCCAACGCCAAAGTTGAGTTTATTTTATGAACCAAATATCGGTTTGTAAAATCTATGTGTATGAATCTCTGACACATCAAACAGCTACCTGTATGCTGTATGATTGGCTTTTCTAATTCCTTAACGGTGGTTACAATGTTGCAGGCCTGAGTAAGGAAGGCTGGTCCATAACCAAGAACCTGGTGGCTGAGCTGCTCATTATCCTTGTCGGCTTTTTCACCTTTGTTCCTGCCATACAGGTGAGTTCTGTGTCTAGCTTCAGGTAACTTCTATATCTGATCCATCACCTGGTGGCTGAGCTACTCATTATCCTTGTTGCCTTTTTCACCTTTGTTCCTGTCATACAAGTGAGTTCTGTGTCTGGCTACAGGTAACTTGTATATCTGATCCATCACCTGGTGGCTGAGCTGCTCATTGTCCTTGTCGGCTTTTTCACCTTTGTTCCTGCCATACAGGTGAGTTCTGTGTCTGGCTACAGGTAACTTCTATATCTGATCCATCACCTGGTGGCTGAGCTGCTCATTATCCTTGTCGGCTTTTTCACCTTTGTTCCTGCCATACAGGTGAGTTCTGTGTCTGGCTACAGGTAACTTGTATATCTGATCCCTCGCCTGGTGGCTGAGCTGCTCATTATCCTTGTCGGCTTTTTCACCTTTGTTCCTGTCATACAGGTGAGTTCTGTGTCTAGCTACAGGCAGCTTCTATATCTGATCCATCACCTGGTGGCTGAGCTACTCATTATACTGTCTGCTTCTTAGCCTTTGTTCCTGTCATACAGGTGAGTTCTTGGTTTAGCTACAGGTAGGTTCTCGGTTTAGCTACAGGTGAGTTCTCGGTCTAGCTACAGGTGGGTTCTCGGTTTAGCTACAGATGAGTTCTCGGTTTAGCTACAGGTGAGTTCTCGGTTTAGCTCCAGATGAGTTCTCGGTTTAGCTACAGATGAGTTCTCGGTTTAGCTACAGGTGGGTTCTCGGTTTAGCTACAGGTGGGTTCTTGGTTTAGCTACAGGTGCGTTCTCGGTTTAGCTACAGGTGAGTTCTCAGTTTAGCTACAGGTGGGTTCTTGGTTTAGCTACAGGTGCGTTATTGGTTTAGCTACAGGTGAGTTCTCGGTCTAGCTACTGGTGGGTTTTTGGTTTAGCTACAGGTGGGTTCTCTGTTTAGCTACAGGTGGGTTCTTGGTTTAGCTACAGGTGCGTTCTCGGTCTAGCTACAGGTGAGTTCTCGGTCTAGCTACAGGTGGGTTTTTGGTTTAGCTACAGGTGAGTTCTCGGTTTAGCTACAGGTGGGTTCTTGGTTTAGCTACAGGTGGGTTCTCGGTTTAGCTACAGATGAGTTCTCGGTTTAGCTACAGGTGGGTTCTCGGTTTAGCTACAGGTGCGTTCTTGGTTTAGCTACAGGTGAGTTCTCCGTCTAGCTACAGGTGGGTTTTTGGTTTAGCTACAGGTGAGTTCTCGGTGTAGCTACAGGTGAGTTCTCGGTTTAGCTACAGGTGGGTTCTCTGTTTAGCTACAGGTGAGTTCTTGGTTTAACTACAGGTGGGTTCTCAGTTTAGCTACAGGTGAGTTCTTGGTTTAGCTACAGGTGAGTTCTCGGTTTAGCTACAGGTGGGTTCTCGGTTTAGCTACAGGTGAGTTCTCGGTTTAGCTACTGGTGAGTTCTGAGTCTGAATCCAGCTGTAATTTTCAGTAAGTACCTCTTGCTTCCTTTGTCATTATCGTACTTGAATTTAATCCAGAGCTAACAATGCCTTATGTGTACCAGCATTCTCTGTGTTAACTATTGTCCAGTCAGATGAATATATTAGTATTCAAAGTTTTTGAATTGACCAGCCTCCAGCACACATTAACCCAATGTTGCTGTCAATCAAAATACTTCATCAGCCAATCAGTATACAGGTACATGCACTTTATATTTTTTGAAAGCCACCTGAAGGCAATTTGTCAACAAGAGCGAGCATAGAGAATGTCAGATTAGCATGGTCATTTTACTGCCTCCAGGAAGGTTACCCTAAATGACCTCAAATTTCACCCACAAAAGTGCTTTTTTAGTGGCTAATTAATGTCACAAAATATTATTTTTTGTGCTAAAAAATTTTCCTGTAGAATATCATCCCATGTTCCAAGCAAACTTCAAAACAACCTTTCTGAAACAATAGAACTCTCAGAATCAGGAAAAATTAGCAAGTTAGTCGTGGACAAAATTTATGGTTATTTAGGTATGTTTTTTGCCAAGGCTTGTCTATACCATATCTGTCTGTTAGTTCATAGACAGTTCACCACAGATTTAGACAAAATTCTGTCAGAATCTTGGCCTTGGGCAAAACACCAGTTCATTACTTTTTGGTGGTGATTTGAAGCAGAATTCTTTATATGATTCTTCATCATTGCCAGATAGGACACAAATAAATATTTTTTTTGTCAAGTGTTCTGTTTGTTCTTGTCATTGTAGACTTTTCTGTGAATTTTGTTTTGTTTGTCACAGTTGAACTTTTGCCTCTTTTTCCAGGAATTCTGTTGGTTGTCATTTCTGGACTTTTCCATTAATCCTGTTTTGTTTGTCCTCATGGACTTTCCATGGATTCTGTTTGTTTGTCATAGTTGGACTTTTGCCTCTCTCTTTTGTCAGGAATTCTGTTTGTTTGCTGTGGTTGGACTCCTGTCAGACTTCTTCCTGCAGATTGTCTTCTTCGCTACAGTGTTATCTGTGGATATCCGCAGAATGGAGGTAGGTCTCTGTAGTCAGTCCAGTATGACGTGTAGTATCTCACCATAGGGATAGAATCATCATAATTGTGCAAACAAATAAATTCTCATCTCTTTACACCTTTAGGCTGGGTTATAGAAGCTATTTAAATTAAATGTGAGTTTTTGGACATTTTTTTTTATTTTTAGAGTGATTTTTGCCCATTATGTAATAATTTGATTGTTTTTCTGATCTATAATGGTCTAAGACAAATCAGTACATGGAGTTTACAGGATTCTATTGTTTGCCAAAGCTATGAATGCGAGTCAGGATTCCATACTTTGCAAAAGCTATGAATGCTAATCAGGATTTCATAGTTTGCCAAAAGCTATGAATGCTAGTCAGGATTTCATAGTTTGCAAAAGCTATGCATGCTAGTCAGGATTCCATACTTTGCAAAAGCTATGAATGCTAGTCAGGATTTCATAGTTTGCCAAAAGCTATGAATGCTAGTCAGGATTTCATAGTTTGCAACAGCTACTAATGCGTGGCAGGATTCCTAAGTTTGCAAAAGCTATGATTGCTAGTCAGGATTCCATACTTTGCAAAAGCTATGAATGCTAGTCAGGATTTCATAGTTTGCCAAAAGCTATGAATGCTAGTCAGGATTTCATAGTTTGCAACAGCTACGAATGCGTGGCAGGATTCCTAAGTTTGCAACAGCTACGAATGCGTGGCAGGATTCCTAAGTTTGCAAAAGCTATGAATGCTTGTAGCAGAATATTTTTTTTAGGAGTAATATATGGCCATTTGTTGTAGCTGTCCGATCTTCACAAACAAAGCATCCAACAGGAGATGTCTTCAGAGGAGTTATCTTTTCCTGCCATTGAGCCACTCATCCGCTGCCCAGTGATGACGAGATTGACCCCTCCCTCTCCAGATCCACCAATCCGCCTACAGCGTTCTAAGTCAGCCCCAGGGCTAGACACTATCAGCTTAGTAGGAACCCCGCCCTCCCCCGAGGCAGATGAGGCTTTCTTCCCTCCCCGACCATCCTGCCTCGACGACTAAGATTTCTGTATTTCTGGGCACGGACTAGGATTTTCCAAAGAGCCATTATGGTAAGTTTTGTATATGATCTTGTTAAGAAGAAACTGTCTGCAAATCAAGAGGAGCTTGGTCAGTTCACATTGACTTTTGCTATGTCACAGCCATTGCAAATATTTTGTTACCTGTTTGCCTTACAGGTGTGCACAGTTATTTGGATTGCCTTGATCATGTACAAGACGGGATTGGTGGAAAAACTGGCTGCTGCCTCTGAGAGTTTGACAGTGCAGCCTATACCCGGGCCAGCCAGTAGCCTGGAGTCGGTGCTTAAAGGGGCAGGACCTGGAGGAGGCGGGCCAGTTGGGGCAGGGCCAGTAGGGGTGGGGCCTGGAGGGGCGGGACCAACAGTGGCACAGTGGCCTCATGAAGCAGAACACCTACACAGTGTGCCAAAAGAAGAGGAACAGAGTACAGAACACAGTGACCTTGAACTGTGGCGCCATCTGTCCTTCAAACACTGGCGGACACTGCTGGGATATTACAACATAAGTCTCTCAGGAAGGTACTGAATGTATACTGCTTGTGGGGAAACTTTTAGTTCTGGAAGAACAATCTGAACCAGACAGGATGCTTTCCTCGTAGAGAAACTTTTGCTGTACATTCCAGCTAACTTTCTGTAGAGTCCGTGGGTTATTAATTCTATGGAGCAGTTTAAGGCTACAGGCTTGAGATGTTTACCTTTAGGAAGTTGCACTAATCTTTTACAGGTTCCTCATCCTCTGTTCTGGTGGCCTTGGTGACAAGTCACTTGGTAGTCACAAATCACAAGTGGTATATGTATTGAACTCGCTCTTGCCGTGACTATCTGTAAGAGAAAAAAATTTGTTAGTTACTTGTCAAAGGCTGGTGGTTTACTCCGAGCACTCCCTGTGCTCCCTTGATAAACTCACCATCGACAAATAAGGGAAATATTCTTATGTCTGACATTAAACAACAATTAATTAATAAGCCAAGTAGTATCCATAAGTAGGCTTGAATTAAAGGATTCAGCAATCATTAATATCAAAGACTCACCCATGTTGATTTGGAACCCAGAATAGCATGTCGTAAATATATTGTGTTTTGTTATGTGCAGACATATCAGCATTTTGCCATCCCTGCACCTGTCCATCAAAGTCAGCCCCCAGGAGGTCATCAAAGTGCGACCACCCATGTCAGAAGAGCAAGCCAATAGTGATGTCACCACAGGCACTCAGAGGAGGGACCAGGAGAAGACACAACCTGGCCAGTCAACTGTCAATCAATCCGCAGGGAACCGTCCTATTGTGCCAGGAGGCCCTGCACCCAGCCTGAAGTTGTTCTACCCTCAGAGTCTGAAGGAGTTCACAATCACGGTCGTCCTTGCTATCCTCAGCCTTCTCCTCCTTGTCTACTTCCTCGTTATTCTCTATAAGTGCTGCTGCTCAAGGAACTACGACAAGTGGCGCAGCTCCTGGTCTAAGAAAGCCAAAAGGGTGAAGGGAAAGTACTTCCGGCAGATCAAGGATTCTCTCCCCTTGATCCTCAAGGGCCATGCTTTGGTAGGTAGTCCCACAAAATCTTATGTACTCTGATGACTGTAAGAAGCATGATGTGCACTATGTAATCAGACATTTGCTTGCTCTCCATTGTCAAGGTGAAATAGAAAAGCAGTGAAACCGAACAGAAATCACTTACATATAGATCATCATTTTGGACAACCAAATACCTTATGTCAGTTTAAAACTTTGTAATGGTTAGATAGTTGTAACTACATCTGCCACAGATTTATCTCCCTTGATTCAAATAGCCCTTTACAGAATTGAGCTGTGTACCAAATCTCTCTTTTTTTAGCTACATTTGCCCTTTGTGTGTAGTAAAGCCGAAATTTCCTGCTTCAGTCGAAAATGCTTGTTCCAGTGGAGAAGAGTTGTGTTACAAAACACTTAAAGTTAAGCAGGTCAAGGTCACGCAGTTGAAATGCATGTCTATAAATCTTGAGGGACCTGTATGTCCTGAGATATTCAAGGTTCATTCCCACAAAAGGAATAGGAATTTTCCAGCTGTGACAATAAGTGCTACACAGTGCTAATATTAGATGGGATTATTGTCATGAATTCTGTTAAAATCAATATCCTTCAACCAAACTGGCATGTATATTGAGCTCATTTTAACAATGAAAATCTGTGTATAACATGTCAGAAAGTTTGTCAGTTACTTGCCAAAAGCTGATGGTTTTCTCCAGGCTGCCTAGTTTCCGCCGACCAGTGAAACTCGCCACCATCATGAAAGTGAAATATACTTCAGTACTGTGGTAAAACATCATTCCATCAAAACCCAATCAAATTGTCGGATGTATGGAAGGCGCACAGTCGGAGCCTCTCAGTGAAATAATAGCTTCATTCAGTCACCTTCACATTTGCAGGACATTGAGTGTTTAGCTACAGATGGCCCCTTGATAGTCAGCTGTTGTCTGGGAGGACAACTGAGGGTGTGGGACTCCAATTCTGGTGAATGTCTCACACACATACAGAGACAAGGGTATGTCCACAAAGCCAACGGTTTTGAAATCGAAAAGTTAACCATGAACAGTAAAGTATTGTAGAGGTAGCTTTCGTTGAGCTGAAATACTGTAATATTGTGTATTATTGTGACCAAAGCAGGAAATTGTGGTGTGGTGTATTCTAATTTTGTCCCAAGCATGACAGCTGTGACAACAGATCCATGACAAATTGCGTTTGTAACAATTTGAATGGCTTATCATGCTTATTAAGATATTTAACGGTTGATCTGAGAAATTCAAACCCTGCTTTGGTGTTAAAAAAAAATTAGCCCTTTAGGTGTGTTTAGGCTGTTTATACAGTTGTATGTGTCAGACAGTAATATGTTTCTGTTGCCATGGCAGTGTGACTCCACCCATGAAGCGTAAACCATGTGTGGGCCGCAATGTGGAGGACAGTGATGCAGACTTGTACGCTGAGTTTCATGAAGACGATTTCACTAGGAAGCTACACGCAGGTCCCCCAGGAGCCAGTTCCTTCAGAGGCGGTGTCTTGGCTGACACGCCGTGGTCACCTGAATACTCTCTGTCCTTCACGGGCTCAAACTTGTTCGTGAGTAGCCAACAGGACAAGGACATGGAGAGATGTGACGTGACTTCGCGCAGACGCTTGACGGGCATGTCAGAGAGCATGGGTGCGGATAGACCTGACGACGAGGGACGTAACCGCAGCTGGAGCACAGGTGTGTTGAGGTTCAGAATGATGTGGTTTGTAATAGGAGAGTTTCGAGTTCAAACTCTTCTGTCATTAAAGGTAAAAACAGTCTTACTTTGTCATGTGACTTGTGAAAAATGTTAGTCAACCTTTGTTGACATTATGTTTCTGATCACCTGTACCATTGACTGGTGTTTTACGCTGTACTCAAGAATATTTCACTTATACGACGGCGGCCAGCATTATGGTGGGAGGAAACCGGGCAGAGCCCGGGGGAAACCCACGACCATCCACAGGTTGCTGCCAGACCTTCCCACTTACGACTGGAGAGGAAGCCAGCATGAGCTGGACTTGAACTCACAGCGACCGCATTGGTGAGAGACTCCTGGGTTGTTATGCTGTGCTAGTGCGCTAACAAACTGAGCCACGGAGGCCCCAAGAGACGTACCTGTACATGTTGATGTTATTCCTTTGAGTTAAATTCAGAGATCCTGAATCTGTTGAGTTGTTTCGTCCACAAACTTTGTATTATGCCAAGAGAAATGGGACTTTCGATTTGGACGACTTATATGTATGTGCTTTAATACTCTGACTCATTAGTTAGGTATAATTTTGTTGTCAAAGACTTGCTTTTTTTTTTTTGATATTTTTTGTTTTAGCAAACTATCTGAAAAATGAAGATGCTGCCATTAAGTCGAGAGTGTTTATGAAAACTATAATGGAGATTGTATGTCATTCATACAGCACTGTTAATACTTCCAAGGAATCTATGTTGTTTTTGTGGGACTTGATCAGATGTTGGCTTTTGCTTTTCAGGGAGTGCTATGGGAACCTACGACCCAGCCCCGGGAAATGAGCGTGGTGGGGATGACTGGCTGACTCCTGCAGTCTGGTGCATGGCCTGTCAGGACAACATTATCATTTGTGGGTGTGGCAATGGCAGGATTGAGGTTAGCGCTACACTTCTGCTCTGGTTACATGCTGACTTCATCTGAGGTTGTACGTGGGAAGGTCTTCCATCAACCTGCAGATGGACATTGCTTTACCTCCTTGCGCTGCTCAGTTTCCTCTTGCCATAATGTCGGCAGCTGTCGTATAAGTGACATATTCTTGAAACCAGTGAAATAAATAATTAAAAAAATTAACAAATCTCCCCTGATTGAAATATTGTTTGAGTCTGGTGAAATAAGTAAATAAAAACAATTGGGTAACGTTCCTGTACGTAACTTTAAAGTTGGGTCATTATGACAATAGGGTGATGTTCAAGTGACCCATGACATTGCCACTTGAGGGCAATTTGCCTATATTGTAGCCTTGCTGTATTAGTAGATAAAATCCTCAGAATATCAATATTTATGCAACATCTGACATGAAAGTCACTATTGCAGTAAGGGTGAAAATATTTTTGAGGATGATGTAAGCCCCCTGTCGAGCAAATAAAAAAAAAATCAGATAAGAGTTGTAAACTGATAAACATATTCTTGCCACAACTGATTGGCTTCTACCTGGCTCAGGGAGTTTGTCAGACACATGACTAAAGATGGTGGTCTCCTCTGGGCACTCCAGTTTCCACCACCCTTAAACTATGACTGCTATAATACACATGAAAGATTCGGCATTAAACACCAGTGAAATAAATAAATCATCATTATGTTGATTGTGTGACTAATAATGTTTTTCTCTGTGGACAGTTTTGGGATAGCCTGACAGGTGTGCTGAGATACCTGTATGATGACTGTAAGGATGGTGTCACTTGTATCTGTGTTAATGGCAACAGGTGAGAATGCTCGGGGAGGGGGGGGGGGGCACAGGTGGGTGAGAGGGTTGGGAGTAGGCGCTCAATAAGACAAATCTATTTGAACCAAGTGAAAAACAGCACTTGTTACATAGTGAATGTTACTTTTGAGTTTTAGTTCACCTGCAAGACAGAGTCATATTACTCATATTCTGCTCTAGGAGTCTGGACAGAACATGAAAGTCATTGAAAGTGGCTTAAAACACCAGTCAAATGAATAAATAAATAAATCAAAAAGCTTGAAAGCAAGAGGAGAGCTATACTTGTACATGTAGCTATATTGGTGCTTTAATTTCTCGCTAAACAGTGGCATCCTTTAATAAAGTGAATGAGTTTGGTTTAATACCATGTCGGCAATATTTCAGCATTATCATGTCGAGCATCCTTTTATATATTTTTTTTGTTTTGAAAGATAGACTTGCATGCAGATTTCCTAAATTACAAATAATATGTTACTCCTAATGTAGTACAAGTTTTGTATCAAAGAAAGTTCTCAAATCACTGTTTATAGGGATATTTCATGGCCATTGCTTTGTTTTCAGGGTGACAGCAGCCAGGTTGAACGGAGAAATTGATTTCTTGGAGCTGGAAACCTTTCAGAATCCAACCAAATCTCACACTCAGCAGGTAGCAGCATTACACAACAGAGGTAATAGAGATTATCTGAGTGCATAAAAACCTGAAATAAAGCTAGGAGTTATTACATTTTGCCTTATTGTTTACAGCCCATGTGCCGTTCTCTAAGCTCACTGTACATCACTGCCACCACTAGACGAGCTTGACCTTTGAAGCCTGTGCTGTGCAGATGAGATTGTTTAGGCTTAGCATTACCACTGGTGATTAGCGTTCATCAATAGAATTGTTCCAGGTGACCGTTAGAATTATGTCATGCTTACTTCAGACAAAGAGAAGGCATGTGTATTAAGTAGAAATAGAAAACAAACTTTAAACTGGTTATTGTTGTTCTCTGATGTCACTTTCTCCCTCATCGCCTTGATCCCAGAGACCTTGGCGTTGTTCAGAATTTGCTGGTGATGGCAGTGATGTAAAGCGAACGTATAGATTAACACATATGCACTGTTTTAGGGGTATGTCATTTTTATCTTACTCTATGATTTTATTACAGAATAAGTTTCACAGAGGTTCACAGAATAAGAGAGAGGTGTTAGCCAACGTGATGACGGGTTTTGCCATTTTAGCTTTTTAGAGATACAGTGAGAGCAGGGGTCAGTTGCTGTCCATGGCAGAGACTGTGTCCAATTTGGTTAAAGTTTTTGGCCAATCATAGGGTTGAAGTGGCCATCCATAGTACATGTATGCAGATAGCCAATCATTGGTAGTGAATTGCCTATCAAAGACCAGGACGTTTTTTACCTCATAGCTCAACACTTCCTTCCAGCCATTCACACGGTTGCTGTTGTCTCTCATTGTCCATGGATTGCCAAATGTCGTTTGCAATTTGCATACCCAAGACCTCTGCGGTAAATTTGTGCACAAACTCCCCACAGTATCTTTTTACCACTGCAATGATTTACTCCATAAAATAGGAGTGAGTGAGTGAGTGCTTGGGGTTTAACGTCGTATTCAACAATTTTTCAGTCATGTGACGACGATGGAATCATTAGGGTGCATGTACGTGTAATGTGCCACCTTGTTGCAGGACGAATTTCCACCGCTCTTTTATTTACTGCTGCTTCACTGAGATGACTTACCGAAGGCAAGTAAGCCGCCCCGCCCGAGCCATTATACTGATAGGGGCCAACCAGTCGTTGCACTATCCCCTTCATCCTGAACGCCAAGCAAGGAAGTTACAACTTCCTCTCTTAAAGTCTTAGGTGTGACTCGATCACGGATTGATCCTGGATCTACCAGTCCCGAAGCGGACGCTCTACCAACATAAAATAGGAATTCACTACTCTGTAATCCATAATCACAGTTGTGACAGCATAATAATTTTGGCCTTTCTTGTTGATTTAAAGGCAAGATTTAGCACTGTCTAATTAGAGAATAATATCTGTATGACGATGTTAACCGTTCTACTTTATTTTGGTTTAGAGGTCAGTATTCAAACGTATTACATGACTTGAACATTATGCAGTTTTAAGAAATGCTCAGTCAGGTGAGCTACCTGCATTCTCTGAATCTGTTGTTTGAATTTTGTGTAGACCCTAATTAGAGCAGTCATGCCTACATGACAACAGTCATGGGAAGTGAGATTGTATCTCTGAGATAATGACTGCAATGGGTTTTCACCCAGGTACCTGAAACAAAACGGTCACCAAGGCCACCATCTGTTTTTCTCGGTCATTAAACTTCTTCAAGACAATAACCTGAACTTTTTGACTGATAGCCTATAAACTTTGACTCTGGTTTTGATGTCACTAAGAGGACGGCTGGTGTTGGTCTTCATATATGTGCATAAAACAGTATGACCATCCTTAATGAGCTTTTTTTTTCTTTGATAGTTAAACTTGGCCTAGGATGGACAATCACTTGAGAAAGCTTTTACCAATGTACATTGTGTTGACCATACATGTTGATTGTCATGATGCATTGTCAAAAAACAGTTGTACATGCAAATAAAATATTGACTTTGGCATCAACTGACAATTTTTTTTTCTCTCTTGTATTTAGAATGAACGAATGAATGAATGATTATGGCTTAACGCCACATCGGCAATATCAGCCATATCGTGGGGAGAACAAGGTGAAAATACAAGGCAGTTGGGGTTTTTGATAGGATAGTGAGAACATTAAGTGAGAAAAGAAAAAGAAGAGTTAAAACTCGAAAACCAGCATATTTCAAGAATAGTATATCTAGAAATCTATATTGTATTTTGGGAATCAATTCTTGATTTCAGGTCACGTGAGACAAGCTGATGCCTTCCCCTCCTCAAAACACTGGGAGGAAATCATCCATTATAACCTAATAGAGAGAGTACCTGCTCACCAGCAGCCCATCAACTCCCTCCAAAGTGTGGGAGGTCGTGTGGTGTCTGCTAGCTCAGATCACACACTCAAGGTAAACATAGTCTCTGTCATTTGAACCAATTTGATTAAGAAATGAATGGAAATTTGCTCATACACTTTCCAGTGATGTACATATGGGTGCTCAGCCATTAATATGTTTAGCTTTGAACAGCCTGGGACGTGGAAGCTTGTTGAGATTCCCTGCGTCTGTTTTCAGAAAAAGTACGATATCAGACAGGATTGAAGAAATCCAGTAATGTTTATTGCCTTGATTATTTAATGTGTATGTAATCTTCTTTTGGACAGGTGTTCCGTGTAGAAGACTGTGCTTGTCTGTATACCCTCCATGGTCATATGGGTAGTGTAACAGCTCTGCATCTAGATAAGGTAAGACATCTCACCTGCCGGGGTACATTTTCACAGGTGTACCATGTGTAAGACTGTGCCTGTCTGTATACCCTCCATGGTCATATGGGTAGTGTAACAGCTCTGCATCTAGATAAGGTAAGACATCTCACCTGCCGGGGTACATTTTCACAGGTGTACCAGGTATAAGACTGTGCCTGTCTGTATACCCTCCATGGTCATATGGGTAGTATAACAACTCTGCGTCTAGATAAGGTAAGACATCTCACCTGCCGGGGTACATTATTATTTCATCATAGCATCATAGCAGGATGGATGATGTCAGATGACAGCCATGTGCCAGCAGTAGAATCCAGAAAGACAATTAAGGAAGCCCTTCCGAAGCTGTATGATATCAAGTCTCCATGAGCAAGATCGTAAGTGGGTAGTGGCAGAGTGGTTTTGAGAGATGCTTGTCTTTCAGTTGTTTACACAACCAAAAGTTCACGAATATCATGTCCATATTTGTATGTCACATATGGGAAAGTTCATCAGTAATTTGCCAAAGATCAGTGGTTTAGTGACATCGGTTTCCTCAATGCGTAAAAATGACATTGTGTAAGTGAAAACAGCAATGACATAAATAAATGAATGAATTAAATGGACATGTATTCCTTCTATAATTTTTCACCAGAGTAGTTATGTAGCTAGTGTATATGTGTGCTCTTTTACTGTACATGTTTGCTGTTCATAGAGTCATCCCTATGCCGCAGCTAGCGGCTCCGCGGACGGGACAGTACGCTTATGGGACCTGGTGGCAGGGGCGTGTGTCCACAAGATGAGGGGATTGGGCAGTGTGGTCACCCTGCTGACCGCTACTGACCAGTTTGTCATCAGCTCTGACCAGGACGACATCCTGTGTATCTGGGAGAGGAATCATGGCCAGCTCATCCACACCATTCATAATGTGAGTACAAGTGACAAGGCTTTATTACTAGGGGTAACTTAGGTCAGTGGTTTATTGCGGACACATCTATCTTTTCCACCCATAAAGTGAAAAATTCTTCATTATGGGATTACACAATGAAATAAATATATAAATATTACAGGTTCCTCTTTGGATCAAATGGTTGAAGCACTGGCTTGCAGTGACTATCAGACCTTTGACCTTTGCAGGTTGAAATCCAGCTCTTGCTGTTTCAGCTGCAGCTTTATGTCTGGAAGTTTTTCTCTTTTTCCCCCTTAAATCTGACGGCCATTTCATAAGGTAAAAATCCTTGAGTATGCCATACACAAGGCCTAAATAAAATGTTTTCAGAGAAAGTATGAACAGTTCCCTCATGGTGTATTTGGGGCAACCTTTGCGGATCTATGAATTGTTTTAGTACACTGATTAAAGGTGATACATGGTGATAATATGTCAAGTCATTTATACCAGTCCTCTTCTCTGTGAACACATATAGATTCACCTGAATTTAAAAAATGGCATGTTTTATTATTCTAATGTTTTCAGGATCTCTATGGATTCACAAGCTTAGCAATGCTGTTCCCTAACAAACTAGTGACAGGAGGTCAGGTAAGCTGGATGAATTACACCTGTAATACTAGAGCGTTATCATGACACATAGACATAAGACAACGATAGTAAATGTTCAGTAATTAAGCTATTTATTTGTCATTTTAAGGGTATATTTACTATCTGATTATTGCGATACCCATTCATCTGTAATTTAAGTTCGGGAATTTTTATAAGTTGCCATTAGATATGAATCAGGATGACTGCAATAGTGAGCTTGGTCTATGGAGCATAGTTACCAATAGCTCTTTTTATAAGTTGGCATTAGATATGAATCGGGATGACTACAATAGTGAGCTTGGTCTATGAAGCACAGTCACCAATAGCTCTTTTTATAAGTTGGCATTAGATATGAATCAGGATGACTACAATAGTGAGCTTGGTCTATGAAGCACAGTCACCAATAGCTCTTTTTATAAGTTGGCATTAGAGATGAATCGGGATGACTACAATAGTGAGCTTGGTCTATGAAGCACAGTCACCAATAGCTCTTTTTATAAGTTGGCATTAGATATGAATCAGGATGACTACAATAGTGAGCTTGGTCTATGAAGCACAGTCACCAATAGCTCTTTTTATAAGTTGGCATTAGAGATGAATCGGGATGACTACAATAGTGAGCTTGGTCTATGAAGCACAGTCACCAATAGCTCTTTTTATAAGTTGGCATTAGATATGAATCAGGATGACTACAATAGTGAGCTTGGTCTATGAAGCACAGTCACCAATAGCTCTTTTTATAAGTTGGCATTAGATATGAATCAGGATGACTGCAATAGTGAGCTTGGTCTATGAAGCACAGTCACCAATAGCTCTTTTTATAAGTTGGCATCAGATATGAATCAGGATGACTGCAATAGTGAGCTTGGTCTATGAAGCACAGTCACCAATAGCTCTTTTTATAAGTTGGCATTAGATATGAATCAGGATGACTGCAATAGTGAGCTTGGTCTATGAAGCACAGTCACCAATAGCTCTTTTTATAAGTTGGCATTAGATATGAATCAGGATGACTGCAATAGTGAGCTTGGTCTATGAAGCACAGTCACCAATAGCTCTTTTTATAAGTTGGCATTAGATATGAATCAGGATGACTGCAATAGTGAGCTTGGTCTATGAAGCACAGTCACCAATAGCTCTTTTTATAAGTTGGCATTAGATATGAATCAGGATGACTACAATAGTGAGCTTGGTCTATGAAGTACAGTCACCAATAGCTCTTTTTATAAGTTGGCATCAGATATGAATCAGGATGACTACAATAGTGAGCTTGGTCTATGAAGCACAGTCACCAATAGCTCTTTTTATAAGTTGGCATTAGATATGAATCAGGATGACTACAATAGTGAGCTTGGTCTATGAAGCACAGTCACCAATAGCTCTTTTTGTAATAATAAGTATCTAATCACACTCCACTTTGCCGCTGATAGCTGAGCTGAAACAACCTTGTCTTTCATTGTACCCCTAAAGAAGAAGGCTGTTGGGCTTCTTTTCGGGTTATACATAGGAAGATCCTTCAGCATAGGAAGGTCTTCCAGCAACCTGCGGATAGTAGTGGGTTACCCCAAAACACTGTCCAGTTTCCTCTCACCATAATGTTGGCAACCTTTGTACAAGTGAAATATTCTTGAGTACTACATAAAACACCAATCAAATAAATAAATTGTATTTTTATGAAGACCCTGGAAAATTCCTGATGGCAGTTGTTGGTTTATCACTGAGGTCAGGCCATTGTGGCTCCTACCCCTATAAACTCTTTACACATATCTACTGTTAACTGTGTTCTTGACAGGGTTGTGTCTGTCTATGGGATGTCACTACAGGTGAGATGGTGAAGAAGGTAAACATCGGCTCCCCGGGGCGACCTTACTCTGTCAACTTCCTTAAGGTCATTGGCACCTCCCCTGTTGTCGGCAATACCTCAGCTGTTAGCAACACCTGTGTCATTTGTGACTACGGCAGCCAAATCCATGTCATCCAGTTTCCCACAGTGTTAGAAAAAACAGCACAGTAACAGTATTTATCCACACCAGTCCATCTGTCACCATTATGTAATGTCCCCATGTGTGTAAATGTACATGTCTGGGTATGTCTTTATTCTCTGATGTCATATTGTGTTTCATTGTACCAGTTGCAGGTTTCCTAAGGTAATACAATATTTAAATCACCTCAGGTAGAGCCTTAATTAATTGGAAGAGACCCCAAAAATGAAACTGGGAAATCTGTGCAAACAATCCTCTGAAAACTACATGTACATTTATATATGGGTTTTCTAATTTTTTTCTAATTTTTTTTTTTTTTACTCACAGTTGAATGCATTTAAATGTTAGAAGTCTATTGTATGCTTTATGGATTAGCCAGTGAGGTCATTATCTTTTTCTTGACGAAAAAAATTTTTTTTTTGATAGAAGAAAAGCTCATATTATACTGGTGTACGTTGCACAAATGAAGTTCCATCTCCAGAATGTTTTCCCAGGAGAGAAAGACGGTCAGTAAATACTAATGTGGCCCATAAAGCCAACCATAGAGTTAAAGCATTTGGCTTCAGTGACATCAGTGTAAGAAATCCACACAAAAATTAAAGCCAGGTATTCATATGCTGTAAATCTTCAACCTTTTCAACCGGTAAAGCACTTTCTTCAGTGGAATTTATGCATTCAATTGTTTTTAAAGTGACACAAAATTTGTTTTCCCAGTGGAATTTATGCATTCAATTGTTTTTAAAGTGACACAAAATTTGTTTGTGACAAGCTTCATAAAACTGCAAATTATTGCTCTACACTCATAGTTCTCTCAGAGTGTTTCAAAATATTGGCTACAGAGATGGTTGAAAAGGTTGAATTGCTGATTCTTTATCTGTTATTTTGAATCACGTCAGTAACGCACTCTATAAGTCAGTCAACACTTCTGTGACACGGGCCAAAATGCTGTACTATTGATTTATGTATATTTCAGGAACGAAGTGTGATATTTTTGAGATGTTAGAGATTTTGACATCCACCTGAATCAAGCAGTGTTTTTTTTTTTTTACTCATTGCCACAATGAAAAGTTTGGTACCACACACATTGCTGTAACTGTTCATATTGGAGTTATTGCAGCAGTAAGTTTTAAAGTATGCTTTTATATAATTTATATATTTATGAGTAAGTTGTTGTGTACAAAGTACAGCCATATAATGTTATTGTTTATGATCATTCTCATCAATGTGTACATAAGCATGTACTGGAGTTTTCGTATGTTTACACTCCACACATACTGTTAATTAGATATAGTGATAGCTCTGTAATGTTTAAAATTGTATTAAAGCGAAAACCAGCATGATCTTTGGAACCTGATGTTACCACGATTGTCAGCAACTTGCAGATGGTGCTGGGTTTGGCCCGGGTTCTGCCCAGGTTCTGCCTGCTTTTCTGCTCTATAATTCTGGCTGTAGTACAAGTGAAATAATCTTCAGTATAGCATAAGACTCCAATCGAATAAATAAGTAAATAAATAAATAGATGCTGCCATTGCTGGGAGCATATGTGACAGATTAAAACTCATTCATGTGAATTTGATCCTTATTTAGGGACTGGGAGGGTGTATATAAGAGAGCAGGAGTCATTCATACAAATTTGTTACTCATTTTAGGAAAGTTTGTATTCTTTGTATATTGTATATTGAGTGTGATTTGTGTTGCTTTGAACCTCATGACCTGTTACCTATTACCTGTCAGGACAATATGATACATTTGTTGAATTAGTGGATTGTGAGGGTGCAGATTGTCTGTCCGAAGGAAAAAAGCATCACATTGAAAAGTTTAATTGGTTTAGATACTGAAAATAGAAGATACATGTGATCAACAGGCTTTAAGCTTGCGTTTATTTATTATTCCCAGATCATGTGATTTTGTAACCTGCCTATTTTATTTTTATTTATTTTTTTGTCCATCCTATTTTAATGCTTTAAATATGCTAGCTTTCTTAATAAGGAAGAAAGTTTATGTGCCCTCAATTGTCTGTTACAGGATGAGAAATGAAACATCTTCATTTGTCTATAACACCATAGCAAATGTACCTCCGAATGTCTGTAAATAGAAATGCAAATTTATCTGCATTTGTCTGTAACATTAAGGTTAAAAGTACCTGTACTTGAACACAAGTAGATACACTGATGTACTGTGTAACATACACAACTCTCCAGCTCTGTCTCCCCACACTTGTCCAGGCTAGCACAGCATATCACATCAAGACTACAGTTTACAATTACTGGTGTAGCTGTGTATTTCCCAATTGCCTAAACTATTCACCAATAATATTCAGTTGGAAAAGTTGGAAAATATTAAAATATTTGTTTATTTTCTCAACTTCAGATGTCAGGTGTTTATTATTCCATTGAAGAGCAATTGTGTGTTTTCTTGCAAAATAATTCCAGACATGACAGTGATGTGGTCAGAATCTCTCAATTGCATGCAAGAGCGAAGAGAAAGTTCCAAATGGAACAGTTTTGAATCGGCACTCTTTGTCACTGAAGGCGAAAACAGTACAGACTGTATCATGTAACTTGTCCAAAAGTTAGGCAACTTTTGTTGACAATTAATTTAAGGATCGCCTCTCTCACCATGTTCCAGAGGCACAAAAAGACATGTTTCCTTCAGGAATTTGTTTAGTTCAAAAACATTCAGCCCCTTTTTTCTTCATCTCCTTTAAATAACATTGTAAAACTGTTTTCAATTGACAAGTTATAGCAAATGTGATCTAAAATAGTTGCCTAACATTTTTAACAGGTCACGTGATGCAATTTCAATCATCAAATTTGGTTTGTTCCTTTACATTATTTAGCTGAAATTTGTTGTACAATAACATACTCAGAATGTACGTTGTCAAGCAGTATTTTGACCTTGTTGCATATGATTTTAACGTAATTTGGAATTTTAAGCTGAGTCTAAGATGGCTTCGTGATCCCAGGGCCGAAAACTTTGTTCTCACCTCAGCCGATCGTCTGCTGACCAAAGAGATGGCAGGACCTACTCCAGCTCTCGCTGTTTGAGCTGTGGCTTGCAGTTCGGAGGTTTGTCTCATACCTGTATACATGTACCTGGATGATGATGAAGGTTTACTGTGGGCACCATGATTTCCTTCGTCAACTCGCCATAGGAAAGGACATTAGTGGTTTACCCCTCGCAATCTGTTTCCTCCACCCATATATATGTCCTGGAGTGTGGCGTCTAACATAATAATCCAATAAAAACATAAATATGTACACAAAAAACTGACAGACATCACGCGCCTTGCTTTAAGCGCGCCTCCCGCCCCTCGCCCGCGTGGGTTGCGGAGCATGGTTTGTCACACGCCCTGCTCATGGGTTGTGCAGCTTGGACGTCAACAAAATTCAACTCTGAACGTGCCTCGTGCGTGACGTCACGCTCTACAAGCCCGCATGGTCACCCATAGTTCCGTTTGGAGGCAAAGGAGCTGAGGAAGCTGCGCTCGCTCTGAGCGCGGGCTCAACGACACGACTGCATCGTTCATTGATCCGTCATGCATCACGCTCCTCGCTCATTGGTTGTTGCGCAGCGCGGATGTCAACGAAATTCAGGCGCTAAGACCACGCCGTCACCCATCCTCGCCACGCGTGACGTCGCGCACCACGCTCGCTCATGCGTTGTGCAGCGCGGACTCGAACGATATGCAAATGCCTCAACAAATGCCTCCACAATACAACACGTTCGGCCCCTTTTATACTACTAACTAGAATAAAATAAATAACAAAAGACTAATCTAGACAGATATTAAATTCACACTGTGGCCAAGAACTGATCATCATGTTGTCTTGAGCACGTCTGTTCAGTGAAGCAGCATTGTCTGTGTCCTTCCTTCAATACGAGTCCCTTGATTTGATCAAAATTAGGATTCTTTAAAGCGGCTATACCAAAGATTGTTCGCGAAAATCGATCAGCGCGAATCCAATTGAATTTTTGCTGTCATTTTATACTATCCCAAATAATTACCTTTCACAAATAACAGCCTCATCTGTCAACGTATTACCATTCGAAATTGGTAAGAAAGTTTCTAAAATGTATAAAGCGCGCCGCAACTTTAACTAACTTTTTTGAACTCAGGATCAAGTACGTGATATTCACTGAAAGGCAATAATTCATGTTTTTACCCATTTAGTTATGATTAGGGAATATAGTGTTATGAGACAATTTATGTCGTTCCTTTAATTCTTCATTGGTTCTCACAATGGTCTGGAAATACTAAACAACACAAGGTTTCCAATCAGTGACGAAGTAGAATTCTTTTATTATTTATATATGTGAACATTTCTTATAATCAAGATAACGCACATGTACATATATTCATTTACATAACATTCTTTATAATCATACATTCACATACATTCTTAAGGTAGTGTTACAATGGTAGTAAGCTCGCTATTCATATGGACTGTTAACATTGTTACAACTTGCCCCTGGATACTTACCTAAACAACACAAGGTTTCCAATCAGTGAAGAAGTAGAATTGATTTGCTCCGAGTGTGAGTTCCTTTTGAAGGAGACTCACCGTGGTCAATAACAATTCTCAGAACTAACGTGTTCATTGATTGGATGAGCCCTTGTTGTCCCGGCGTACCCCAGGCAAGTTTGAATTCCTGATGAGCGTGGATACGCTCGACATTGGGCTTGGATTGAGCAGGACAGTCCGGCTTCCCTGGGCTACCCTCTTAATCCCTTGGCAATACAGCAGAGTTCGACATTAATTATAGTACTGATAGTCTAGATTTACATGATAATTTCTATGCAACATAGCATTTCCTACATACAAAGTGACTTGTATCCTATAAATCCTATATTTATCCATATAATAATAATAGACATTTGCCAAAACTCTTCGGTATTCAGCCTCTTTAAACACAAATTACCTAAAATAGCGATGATGTTTACAATCCCAGTTGAACACATGACAAGCCACGCAGATAAAGGCCATAAAATTTCAGCTATTGGAATTGTAAGGGAGGTGACATTGTGAATGGGTTATAACGTAGTGAAACTGTGCATTCTACTATCATCAAATAGGTTAGGCTTTCGTTTGGAAGATTAAAACTTGGGAAATACTCCAAATCGGGCACTTTTTTTTTAATGGGAAGGTGGGATGGATGCGGGTGGTCGGGGCATTATGAAAGTAAAATGCGATCTGCAGCTAGATGGGTGAAGTCTAATGGGCTGGTTGGTGTCAACAGCAACAAGTTAGAGGTTTTAAATCTTTCTGAATTTGTTTCTTTGGTTCGACATTGGAAGTAAAGGTTTGAGAAGTCTCTCCTCGCTTCCTGTGTGCTCCAGTAGCAAGATTTTCATATGTTTTGAGTATGCATCTGTTCGTCTATATCCGTGTCCAGGTCATATCTCCAAGTGTTTTGAATGAGCTGGTTGAACTTTTGGTAGATACAGAGATAGATGAACCGCTCCGCACATGTGTCTGTTTTTTTTTTTTTGTTTTTTTTTTTTTTTTGGAAATCAGATTGCCATTTCATTATACCTATTATTTAAATAGGTATGACTGTGTCTTGGTTTTGCGTACCTGTATACACTTTCAAGTTTTGGTGGATACATAGATACAACAATGCAACCAAACACTGCTTCAAAGGGATTTCATTCAATATTCTAAGCAGATGCAAATGAGAGTATTATTGTTTGACAGGTTAGACGGCTGGATATTTACACCTGTTCGCAAACCAACATCAGAGTTATTCTGCGCAATGTGTGATATAAATGGGTTTTCTTGAAAGTCCGATGAATCCGATTTTCTTTTTGACAGGGCGTTTTCTTGTGTGGGTTTTGTCTTTAAGGGTTTCTTGACCAGCATATAGCTCTCCATCAGCATGAAAACAAATAAGCCGTGGTGTTCCAAATCTTATTTTTTATCTTATAAAATTCAGTTAGCATTGTTATGGCTAAAATTGACCTAGTGGTATAGCTATAGCGATATCTTTCGAATGTTGGTAGCCATTTTTATCAAACTTATACCACATGTGCTCACAGGCATTCTGAGTAACCCTATTCGTCTCCGGTCATTTTGGCCAAATTTGCCCAAGTTTGTTGAGTTCATTTAAGATATATTTAATGACAGTTTTGTAAACAAGATACCTCTTGAAGTCTTTAATCATTTTCAACAAACTTATACGACACGTGCACCAGTCATGTAGAAGAACACTAACTCTTGCCTTTAACTGACCTTGACTTCAAGGTCGCTGGACTAGAGCCTCCATAACGCTGTTTACATACTATCTATCACTTGTGACCGAGGGGTATTAAGTGCATTGCATGGCAAAGTATTTTAAAAAACAAAAGAACAACATCCAATGTACAGTTTGATTAGCCTCTCAGTTTATTAACCAAACCCTTTCACATCAGTCGGCGGTGACTTTAAGACTGTCAAGTACAAGTATATTTTAAGTGCATATAATGCTGGGGTATATATAATTTTTGATAGGCAGTACTTTCTGATTTTCTCCAGCCATAAGTGATTAATTTTTCGGCATATGGTGTTAAACAACAGTAAAAAAATCTGAACATGTACAATAATTACGGTGGGTTTCAATCATCCCGTGATTAGGCTATACATACTCGTACGAACTGCGTGTCTATGATCAGAGTATTCATGCCATACCTTAAATATTGTCTTGTGAGCTTACCGTTTTTATGTGTACAGTTACATGCTACCTTCCACCATTTTCGTCCAAACTGCGTGTCCATTATCAGAGTTTTTCATGCCATACCTTAAATATTGTCTTGTGAATTTACCGTTTTTACGTGTACAATTACATGATACCTTAACCCTCTCGTTAATTTAATTGTCTTTTTTTTTACGCCACACTCAAGAACTTTGACTTTTATGGCGGCGGTCAGGTTTATTGGTCGAGAAAAGCGGAATGCCCACGGCTCAGTTTCACAAAGCGGCATACGTCACCATACCATTGTCGTATATGTGCGATTGTCCACAAGGTTTCCAATGGTCTTTGCTTTTAACTGAACTGCACAAGCAAAAAACCTTGTCATCTTCACAGCTGACTTTAATTAGGTCGTCACTAATTGTACATGTACGTCCATGTAATATTGTCTCCTAACCTGTGAGAGTTCAAAAAAAAAGAAAAAACATACATGTAACATTATGTGGAAGATCCGAGAATTAAGTATACTAACTTTTACTCAGTCCCACTATAAATATAAAAAAAAAAATACAGCATAGATAGTGAAGCTATTTTGTCAATTTACCTCAGCACAATGGCTTAAGCAGAATTAGTTTTTTAAAAAAATGCGGCGAAACCAGAGCAGCGACGACAGTGTGATTATTTGCAAATGATCACACCTAACCGATAACCACTTAGACCATAAATATAAAGAGTGACGTCAGATTTAGTGACCATCAGCGATGATCTGTGATCCTGTGTCTGGATGTTACGTATTCCAAAATCTTGTTACAACCTTCTCTGTACTTTTTGTGCATGAGAAAGTAGATAATGGTGTTCCAGAAGGAGTTGGCCATTGCGTTCCACAAAATAATGAAGCCAAGAAGTTTAGGGACCTGTAAATCAGTGGTGCAAAGTACCAGGTTTAACAATGAGTATGGAATCCAGGCGAAGCAGAATCCACCGATGATGAAGACATACATTTTAACACTTTTCCACGCAGATGTTAAGCGCATAGAAACTGTAGCACTTGCCTGTGGCGCCTGAGAAGATAACTGTCTCAACTCGTTGAGTTTGGCACGATGGCGTGTGGCAATGCAGAATATCCGGACGTAAACAAAACAAATTATAACCATAGGCGGTGCCACAACGGTTGCTGTGAGAGTTATGGTGAAGGTTGGCTGATTTGGAAAGTCTATGGAGCAGATATAAGACCTGTCATCGAAGTAGTACTTGTTCACCACTATTTTGTTGACGACGTGCACCACGAGGCTTAAGATCCACGTCACTGCGATAGCAGCCATGCATCGGGATTTTGTGATGAGCCTTAGGGAGTGAAGTGGGTACATGATGTTCAGGTATCGATCAACGCTGATCAGCATCAGAGAGTAAATTGATACACTGCACAATATGGCTGCCACGGTAGCAGTCACTGAACACCACTCCAAACCGTACAACCATCTCTGGTAGTACGACGGGAGAATGGAAAATGGCGTGACCAGTATTCCCACGCCGAGGTCAGCAAAAGCCAACGACAGCATGAAGTATTCAGGCGCATCGAAGGTGTCAAAACTGAGGTAGATGACAGCAATGTCCATTAAGTTAGTCAGGATGATTAGGACGGTAATAATAACGATGCATATTGTTTGTATGACGCACCAGACGTCCTCACATGGTTCCGTGGTCTGTGTGAAGTTCCCCAACACGCTGTTATTCAAACCGCCATAAAGGTCACTGTTACCGAGAAACCCATCATTAACATTGGTGATGTTTGAGAAGTTCATTCTTTGGCCAAGCCTGATTATGAACTTTTTTGAAACTTTGACTACAGACAAAAGCACAGACGCAAAAGTTGATTTTCAAGTACGTTTTGAAGTTGATTCTGCATGTATTTAATATACGATTGGGCTTTCGATTCGACTTTTACACCCTGGACACGACATCAATTGATCTTTTCTCAAGAAATTTTTAGAAATGTATTCTTGTTCTGGCAGTAGCAATGTGATATCCTTTTTATGTTATCTCATCCACAGAAGTTCAGCCAAAACAACACATAAAATGAGCGGATCAGTTCAACCGTATCCATAAACATCACACCATCGGTATTAACGAACACGACTCGTTTCAGCCTTATTCCAAATCTATAGAGTCAGGAACATACACAATCCGTACTGTTTAGAACTCCGTTTTTAATATCTTTTCAATTTTTACGAGGGAGCCTGTGATCAGAAAAAAAATTATGTTCAGGAAAGATTTCTACATGTATTCTGTCTCATTATAGTTAGCAGAACTAAATCAAACAGCAAAACACTATTAATGGAAAAATTCGTTTCTCATTCCACGGTCCAGTTTCATGCGAAAAGTCATGTTGGACTCGAGCCAAAATTTTAAATTTAAATTAAACCCTTACTTTAAGATCACATGAGGTAAAAATGTATGGAAAAACAGATTGTTGTAAGTTCTGACATATAAAATTCTGAGCTAAATGGGCAGTAAACTTTGTATTATATCGAAGAATTAAGCTTTGACAAGTCAAAAAGCTTCTTGGAATCGGCCTCAGTGTTTAACGAAAAGCTAGCTTACCTTATTGAAGTCGTTTCTGACCTTTATGAGTCCTTGTCTGACAAGAGCCTTTTTCTTTTTACTTTAATGCATGTACGCTTCCAGGTCAGGAGCCATGAACAGCACTCCCACTTCACACACATGTATGTGTTCATCGGAAGGGCAATCAGTCTAATGGTCATTTTTTCTACCTGGAAGCTATTATCGGACAAACCTGTCACCTGTATAGGGGGTGAAGATTGGCTGGTGATGGTTGTGTGCTTGTTACAGGATGAGTTCATTGTTTCATGTGGGTAAGCAGAGGGTGTTTGATTCAATGAATAATTGATAACAAATGCATTTAGCTGCTACTAATTGTTTATTTATCACATTATTGCGGTGTGCATGTTGACCAAGTGGAATGGTACATGTATTCGGCAATGATCCGTTTCAGGATCGGCAAAACCATTTACAGAATGATGACAGGTGTGTTGGGTGGGAGGTGGTTCATGGAACAAGTTTATAATTAAGCCTAAAATGACTGATGTTTCCCAGTGATCCACTGAATTACTTCTGTCAGGCAGCTGAATAGACAATGTTCATATGATACAAATGTGACCCTTGTGGGACTTCAAACCAACGACCTTTGGGGCCATAGACTGAGCTTCCACCACTGGGGAAATTCCCATTTACCCGGTGATAGACAGCCAGTGCATTGTTCTCAAATCCACTCCCTTTTTCAAATTGTCTCGTCTTCATGACATGTGCAGTGAACCAACTATATGGAATCTCCAAGCACTTAAACCAGCCCCACCCAACTGTGACTGGGCAGCCCTGTTGGGGTTTGAACCAGAGACCTTAGAGACCGCTAGACCAACATGGAAAGTTTACGATAGTCAGTACATTCTACACAACTGCGCCAATGTTTTTACAGATAATTTTTTGCCTTCAGTATCCCGGTATATCATGTACTCCAAGTCTTTATTTGCATAGACTGTCGTAATGAGCAACTCTCTACATATTACGTGTTGTAGTTCATTTTTCAGCGCAGTTCGTTAAATACCAATAAAAGTTGTCTGTCTGTTCTATGCTACCTGTCCATGACATGCTGGTGATATACAATAGGGGCGAATTGTTCTTTTGGTTTGGTACACACGGTATGTCAAGTCGATTCGTGCCGATCTACGTGGATATGCTTCGTACCTCTATGTTTTTCAGTGCCTCTATATGCCTAGTGCCACTATGTGCATAATACCTCTATTTCATTTCCAATTTGGTGATAAGCGCATTTGTCTAAGTAATCCGATCAACAGCCGATAAAAATAATCAATATGATTTTTGTCAAATGAGGGGATACCATACATTATTAATATTTATTTGTTTATTTGATTGGTTTTTAACGCCGTGCCCAAAAATGTTTCGCTTAATACACGACGTCAGTTTATAGGTCCCCACGGAGGGTGTCCGGAGTAAACCAACCACCTTCCCGAGCTGATGATTAGTAATTCAAGTATCTTAATGTAGCTCTAATAGCTTACAGGATAGGTGTGACGGGTTTAAAGTTTTATGACCAAATTTTGATTTTGTGTCTTGACAAATTTTTAATTGAGGCAGTGTCTCTTTTGCAATGAGACAGTCCTGATACAGTATAATGGGGTACTGTGGTAATAGATAGATAAAATTAGTCCGAGTACACTGAGTACCCACTGGTGGTGGAGGAGTGCCTGTAGTCAGAGGCCAGCGCAGTTGACCAATGTTTTAGGATAGACAACAGCTCGAATAAGCAATCCACTTTCATGTATCTCTAGCTGGTCAAATCCGCGCCGTATGGAGTATCCCAATATTCCTCCACCAACAGTTAATGTACTCGGGCTATATGTAGATTAATATGGATCAGCATTGAGGGAATAAGGACTCTCTTTCTGATTTATTACAACCATGACTCTGTATCCATTAAGCTATCAAGCACGAGTGCATGGGTCATGTGCACGTACATGTATATACAGCTGCATGGATAATACCGGATTGTTTTACCATATTGATGATCGACTCCCAGGTGATCTGTTCGACTGGGAATTGTTAGTACATAAACTTGTACCCTTTATAGGATCTGATTGCACGTTAAGCTCCGCATACACGAGAGCTTGACACTCAACTCAACTCAACTCGACTGTTGGTGTATACGAATTAACGAAGCGACACAACTGGTGTTGTTCTCCAGTCAATCAGTACGTCATGAAGTGTATTAATCTGGTGAGATATATCAATATATCAAATAAAATGTTTTCGGGTATCAAGTGCATAAAACAATGTACGAAACTTCGGTTGGAAGTTAGTGTATTGATAGCGTGTTATACAGGTTGGTTACATCGTGTTAGGAAATCTGTTATTTCAACACGTTGAAAACAAAATAGTAAATATGAACTTTTCAAAAAAGTTAAATTGCTGTAGCCTTTTCTCGCCCAATAATTCAGCCAGTTGAACCAGTGACAGCCGATTGTTGAAGCAATGGTTACTGCTTGCTGAACCAGTGACAGCAGTTTTTTGAAGCAATGGTAGCTACTTGCTGAACCAGTGACAGCCGTTTGTTGCGGCAATGGTATTTGCTTGCTGAACCAGTGACAGCCGTTTATTGAAGCAATGGTAATTGCTCGCTGCCCAGTGACATCCGTTTATTGAAGCAATGGTAACAGCTTGCTGAACCAGTGTTGGCTGCTTGCTGAGCCAGTCGCACCCGACCGTTGAAGCAATTGTAGCTGCTTTGGGAACAAGTGACAGCCGTGTGTTGAAACAATGGTAGACAGTTGCTGAACCAGTGACAGCCGTTTGTTGAAGCAATGGCAACTTCTTGCTGAACCACCGACAGTCGACTGTCAAGGCAATGGTAGCTGCTTGGGGAACCAGTGACTGCCGTTTAATCTAAAATATTCTTGAGTACGGCGTAAAACTCCAATCAAATAAATAAATAGGTGGCTGTATACATCCATGTACACATATTTATTAAAACGTCTTTGGAGAAAATACAGAGGAAAATCAGCACGTGGAGCCTAGATATGGATTAACTATCTGCTATCATTGACCGTAAATCTCTACACGCGTGATCAATACAGATGTGAAGACCGGAGTGGTTACATGTGTCGCTGCTGCATATTTAAACGAACTTGACGTTCAGCCCTTGTCTATATTCATCTCTGACACTGCTTTTATTCAAGTACTGTCTACTAATTATTCTTGTGTCATTTTCACTCTTCGGCCAGAATTTGCCTTGGGGTATTGTTTATAGCCAGCTTTACCAAAACTCACACCACATTGATGACTCGTAGCTAGACATTGCAAAGAACCCTCTTCGTTTTCAGTGACCTTCGTTAATTTTTTTCAAGGTCACTGAGGTCACTTATTTTTTCCATTGACCTTGACCTTTTTATCCAAGATAACTGGACTGCCATTGCCTTCCAATTGTGCTTTTGACCGAGGGTTACTTTTTCCTTTACATGGTGATTCTTCCTTTGAAGTGAGAAATAGATTATTTCCTTTCACAACATATAGCAACCCACACACCATGGCTAAGATTCCATTATCAAACGATTACCAGAAAATATCAGGAACTTGTCAACTTAAAAATAGATGTAAGAAAAATACTATCTATATTGCATGCATGAAGAGGATTAGTTTTTATCATTGAAAAATCTACGTTTCGTTTTTCCTGCGAATCTTGTTTTTGAAAGGGAGTTTTACGCCGAACTCAAGAATATTTATAGGCCGGCCGCCTGTATTATGGTGGGAAGAAACCGGTGAGAGACGGGGGAAACCAACAAGCATCCGCGGATTGCTGGAAGACCGTCCCGCGTACGACCGGAGAGGAAGCCAGCATCACTCTGGACTGGAAAGTCACAGCGACCGCATTGGTGAGAGACTTCTGGGTAATTTAGTGTTCCTATATCCAGCTGAGTTTATTCAAATTGTTACTGTGGATGCTCCCAATTTGTATTATCACATTAAGTTACGGTACCCTAAAAAATGTGTAGAAGGGACTCCACATGAGGCCGATTTTGCCATCAGTAAGTATAAACTCGAAGCCAAAGGTGTCTTTAAAAAAATTACATGCATCAACATCTCCAAGTTACTGAAGTTGGTTGTCTCTGCATTTTGAGGTGGGAATTTGGCAAGGGTCCGTTGATGTTTTTTCCTACTGTATATAAGCATAAAAGGATGTGCATTTAAGTGAATGGAGGTGGACCACCGGAAATGTGCTATACGCTTAATTTAAATGTATGTTCTCTTCCAAGTTGTTCATCCAAGATCTTAAAAGTATCCGTATGCATGTCGCGCATACAGTGCATATTGTCCTATACAGGTACCTTAGAAGTATAAGCCCACCAGAATGCTGGCCGCCATCGTATAAGTGAAATCAGGGTACGACGTAAAACACCGACGAAACAAACAAACTAATACAAGTATAAGTATCCATGTGTCCTAATGCATACGACATTATTATTTATTATTATATTATTTTTTTTTTACAATATTATTTTTAACCCGTATACTGGGGGAAGCACCTATCTTAAATACCCAACCAAAGAGACTTGTTTTCTTTCGTTATACTTGTAGTTTGCGTGCATCAACACTTGACAATGAATAGAACAAGGAGGATACCACTTTATTTGTGATATGATAATGCACCTTAGGCAATTTGTCGTGGACGATGATTTCGTTCTTGGACGATTCGGCCCTAGTCCATCTCGGGGATAGGTCATGTAATGACTGCAATTACTACGCTTTGGCTAACCCTGGGACTAATGTAAACCCTTGGAACAGATGGAACATTTTCACTTGAAGTCTTTGACCCAGTTGTTCCAAAGTGTATTAGTTAATACTGGTAATAAATCATATTTTATATTTAACTCAGCAGCCAAACTCAGCGGCCAATGCAGTCCTCCGAGGTTCAAGTACAACATAGGCAGTTTCAGTTTATATTTAATTCAATGTTACACAATTTTTTTTAGTCTAAGTACAAAATGAAAGACTTTGCTTAAAGTTAAATCTGGTATTAAGTCTGAAACCAACTGGGCACATAACGCCATCGCCTCGTCTCGGATCGTAAGAAATCCCATATACAAATCTTGATAGGTATCCAGTCTGGATAAGCCAGAAACGCACGGCTGTGACTTCCCTCGGTATACAGAATCGAACTGGAGCAAACGATTAAGGTCTGTAGTAAACTTTCATTCTCCGCCGTCCACTTATTTATGTAATTGGTATTTCATGCCGTACTTAAGAATATTGGACCATTATTAGGACATCATGATACCACAGCCTTGAAACATAGACCAAGGATTTCAGTCATGATAATATTTTAGTCTATATTTTGTTTCGCTAAAACTATAACTCTCCATGAGCATAGAAATAATGGTTACTAACTAACAAAGAACATAGCAGTGCAGTTCACAAAGTTTTATTTTAGAACGCCATTTTTTTTTCTTTGCTGTTATTTTTTCTTTTGAATGTTACATGTGTTTGGAATGAAACAAATGCCAGGACTAAGCTGAAAAGATTCCTGTAAACAGGAAAACACCTGAGGAAATAATCAACAATGTTTACTGGCTTATACAATAAGTGGCTGAGAACACTAAAACGTTCACTAAATTAAGGCTTCTTAAACTTGTAGTGTTAAAAGTAGAATATTACATTTCTTTACAAGCCTTTTGGAAAAGTAAAGATATGAATATGTTGTTCATCAGATGGTCTAACCATGTGAGAAAAAAAAAGAGACTCAATATTGTTGCTAGAATTACATATATATCAGCTAAAACAAGCACAGCAGGTGTTCCAAATTTTAGAAGAAAGTAGGGTATACAAGTAACTGGCTTTACAGCAATAGCACACACCTGTTACATTGTTTTTAACTGATCTATCTATTTGACAACAAATGGTATGACATGGTTAAATGGGGCCTCCGTGGCTCAGTCGGTTAGCGCACTAGCGCAGCGTAATGACCCAGGAGCCTCTCACCAATGCGGTCGCTGTGAGTTCAAGTCCAGCTCATGCTGGCTTCCTCTCCGGCCGTAAGTGGGATGGTCGTGGGTTTCCCCTGGGCTGTGCCCGGTTTCCACCCACCATAATGCTGGCCGCCGTCCTATAAGTGAAATATTCTTGAGTACGGCGTAAAACGCCAATCAAATAAATAAATAAATACATGGTTAAATATTGTCTTTTCTTTTCTTTAAAGGCCACACTTTAAATCTGTTGCAGTGATTTATCTGTTGCAGTGATTACAAGGACTACCAACGAACAACTGGCCACTCAGGTCATATCCTCTTACACAAAAAATGCTGAAGTATATATAGAAAATTGAACATTTAAAATAATCCACTAACATTCAAATACATGTAAATGTATACTTCCTGTTACATGATACTGTCTACACACCTTAATATATAAATGCTGACTGTAAGATATATGGGTGAACAAGGAAACTTGACTATATTACTGAAGGTAAATTAATAATGAGAAAAACAGATATGACAAAACAGATATGGGAAAAACTGATATGAGAAAAACAGATATGGGAAAAACAGATATGGGAAAAACAGATACAAGAAAAACAGATATGGTAAAAATAATATCTGTATTATACACACCTACACTTAATTTTTCAAATCTACACATTAGAATTAGAATTTGGCAGGTACTTTTGGGGAAATAATTCCCTAAGACAGAAGAGACTTTTGGTGAGCATAAGAGACTGTACCTAGTGGATGTTCACTCCACAGAGATTCAATGAGAAATGTAAGTTACCTTTATCCAGATCCAAGGTGACAAGTAAAATGAAAAATGCAGATTATGCAATGCACAAAAACTTATATACTTATAGACATTAAACTGTACATACAATGTTTAAAATTCTAAGTCATTCCCATGTTATAATTAACTGATAATAAATAACAAATGTCAGCACTGACAAAAGTAAACACTTATGTCAAGACATGAAAAAACAACATCTGCACTTCTGCATTTTTTTTCACTTTTTTTCACTTCATGAATCCACACATTATTGCTTCAAATCTTAGTGGCAAATTCTAAAACTTTAAAATATTAAATTTTCATAAATAGCTTACACATAAGCCCAACAATCACAGACTAATAAACAGATTTTGTTTAAATGAGAACTTTCTTTAGATCTTTTTTTCTTTTTTGGAAAAATACTCTAGTATATAAATACGAATAACAGACGAGATGTCTGGGGCATGGCAGGAGAAGAGAGAAGAGGGAGGGAAAATAACACTACATTGTGATTACAATAATGTGAACCATATGAACTTTAGGGAAAGACAAACAACATACCAGGGGCATATTCGAATCTCAGTATGCTTGCTCGTCCCAAATGAGAATGATGCTTTGCGTGCCAAAGTGTAACAAAGTGCGAACGTTTTCACTCCCCTCTTCTCTGGGATTGGGACAAAGTGCAACAAGAGCAATACTGAAGTAAAGTGCCCTCTGTGCTCCCTTTAAACTTACACCTTTGTATCAAATGACACAAGGATACTGCACTCCAATTACACACTCAGAATTCAAATACAGCCCTCGTCTATTCACCTGAAGGGGAGCGCACTGCTGTATTGTCAGTTAAACATGGTTATCTCCCTCTACCTGACCTGCCACGCCCTGTCATGAGAACACTACACAGATCTCTGTCAAGTTTCCACCCCCAACAGCTCAGCAGAGAAAAACAATGATCAGGAGTTAATCGGGTCACTGTCTAGAAGAGGGTCTGTTCCACCCAATTCCCGGATAAGGCGGTTCTGGTGACTGTAATATAAAGACTGGCATAAAATCTGATTAGAATGTTAAGAAAAAAGCTTTGACCAGGGTGCTCTGAGTGCAATAAGAAAATGTATTCTATCAGTTCTGTAGAAATTTGATTCAAGTATGCGGCGAGAGAGCAGCTTTATCTGAAGGCAAGAGAGAATAATTCTACACTCTTTTCAGATTAATTTTAAAAAGATAATTTGCAACATATCACCAGGGGCATTTCAAGTCAGTAATACATGTACGTTCACACACATATGTCATTAAATTAAATTGCCTGGCCTTTAAACTTTACCATACAAATGCCTTCAAAACCCACTGATATACATACCAGACAACCTTGAGAGAACACCCAGCTCTGAGGAGTACATTTTGCTGTGAACGGCATCAGTAATTTCACAAAATATATAAATAATGTTCACTCAGAAAACAAGGTTCAAGTGGTTAGATCCAACAGAAAAGATGAAAGCCCGGATTCCCCAGTTCCTCGACGAGATTACAAACCAGGCAGATTATCTGGCACTTATTGATCTGAGACATGCAAGGCTCCGGAAGGTCATATGCAGAGGCAAAACCATACCTACTATTTGTTCAGTGTCCCAATAAATGTCTAGATCAAAGTGAAGAACTGTCACCCTAAAGGTATGCTCAAAAGTTACAAGCGATGGATGATGGTACATGGCCTTAGTAAATACAATACCATGTACCTCAACACCCATCCCTTGGAAACCTCACTCAGTTCATTCTGACTTCAATTAAACTGAAGTATCTTGACAAACTCTTTAACTGAAAGCGAGAGAGACAAAATATGCAATGTGTATGTGGATTATAAAAATCAAGACCCCATGCACAACATCCGCTACAGGTACTGGTTTTACAAATTACTCAGGTCCAGCTCATGCTGGCTTTCTCTCTGGTAGTGCGTGGGAAGTTCTGTCAGCAACCTGTGGATGGCCGTGGGTTTCCCCCGGGCTCTGCCTGGTTTCCACCCACCATAATGCTGTCCGCCGTCGTATAAGTGAAATATTCTTGAGTAGGGCATAAAACACCAAGCAAATAAATAAATAAATAAATAAATAAATACAAATTACTACCAGATCACAAACTCACAACAAAAAGCATAATTAAAATATTATAGACATTCACAGCTTGTATGTATCCCTCTGATAATATATTTTTAATGTACATAAAATAGCTAATGAATGAACGATTACCTAATGTGAAAAACTTTTGAATTTATTTTTAATGTGGCAATAAAAACTTTTAAACAGGGCTTGATTTGCAGGAGCCAACACCAGACGCCTCTGGGCACATCAAGGGTCTCAAGAATGGACACAAACTATTAACAATGGTATTCCTAATTCGATTCCAAGCCAAGATTTTCTCGTATTTGGGTAAACGCCCATTACACAATACAGAATTTAACACCAGGTGGACATCGACACCAGCCAGCAGGCTATAAAATCTCCGGACGTTTGTCCATTTCTGACGTAGGCCTACATGCATAAAGTATGTCACACCACATATCAAGGCCGATATTATGGGCTCGGAAATATTGTGAAATAAGTAAGTAGCTGTGTATATATGTCAAACTGTGCCAAACTTTGATTTTCTTTAACAAAGGTTTGTATCCAGTCATGTTGCTGTTGTCGTTCTTTCTCCAGAATTATTTCTAGCGTGCGCTAGAAATGTTTTATTTTATATTTCGTATAGTCTTTTACTGCCTGCCCGCTTAAACAACGATGTTTAAAATAAACTTAGTTTTTCTTATAGTCGTGTAAGTTGTAAATGCCACTAGTTGTTATGAATGACAAATAATTAGCTCTCAAATTTGGAGAACCACATGTTTTGACAACATGTCATGTATTCAATGAGAGATTCTATTGGCTGACGTTCAGCTGAACGCAACAGATCAATACATGTTACAAATACGATATACTCACGTGCTACAAGCGAAAATTCGGGAAATGTCTGTTTTTCTGCAATTTTGTAGTTATATAGGTCTACCAACGTGTGCAGAGTTTTAAACAACATTGCCATGATTAAAAAACAGCCATCCATTCACAAAAAAAGTTAAATATTTTCAAAAGCCGGCATTGTCTCTCCCCTTCTTGCCAAGCTGGTGAGGTTCACTGAGGGGTGACGGAGATGTGAACTATACTGTCACTGATCGACTACCGATAATCCCCTACTTCCCACAGAGAGTGTAAGACTTAAGACAACAGCCCCTGCAAGGCATGGTATACATTTTCTAAAAATGTGTCTGAAATTATTCAGAACATACGGTAGTTAGTACCCGACTGAAACGATACATAATTTTTTTTTTCCCAATATGCAGCTTAAGATGGGTAGTAAGTTTTTTAGCTTTTTTTCTTAGGCCCTAGTCGTCAGACAGACAATTCAGTAGCCTTTAGTTACGGCGTCAATGATGATAGATGTCAAAACAACTCTGTGGGTACAAGAGCCCACATGGAGGGGGAGGGGGAGTGGGGTGGAGAGGCGCTAAGCTGGTCCTACCAAGGCAAGAAGATCATCACTAATGTCATTTCCTCAAATTCCCAACCCCTGATGGAAAATATGCAGAAAACAGAGAGGTAATGAAGACATAAAAAATGCCTCAAAAATGAAAATTTTAATTAATTTCTATTTACATAATCATTATTTTTTGTTAACTCATGAGAAATTGGTGGTATATGTACCTGTAGCTAGGTTAACAAGGATACAGAAAGATCAAATCCCATGATTCCTAGGACTGCCGATGATCCAGGGAAGGTGACGAATAATAAATACCACATCAGTTGACTGCAGGAACACAGCCAAGACCCGTAAACAAATTTCCTAGCACAGCCAGCAGAAACATGAAAAGGGGCTACCCTTCTGTGGACTTGCGGGACCACTGCAAAGAGAGACAAAGTAGAGCGTTCTGACCAATACATTCTGTGGTGCTTACATACATAACTGCATGACTGGTGTTGAGCACCATACCGACAAAACTATTTCACTCATCTTATATGACCTATAATTTCATCCGTGACGAACCTCCTCATGTTTCCCGGCCCAGGATTGACCCTGGACCTACTGCCCCCGAAGCAGACGCTCTACCAACTGAGCTATCGGGGGCGACTGTTATGATTACTGAGTTTTGCTGATGTTGTGGTTCTGGTTGGAACAAACAATGAACATTTGTTATCATAAATTTAAGAAGTCCCACTCACATTTCTATAGATCTGAGCAACTCTAGCACCAACGTAGAATGACGCAGAGATGACCCCTATCACATAACCAGTGATATCCAGAGCACCCTACAATATAACAAAAATCAAGTAAACCATAAACAATGGTTTAAACAAAAAGTGCTTGAAGTAAATGGTCCTAAATTAAATCCTACAAAGCATTATTTGGTCAATATAATAGACAATAATATCTACTTTCTAGGGTTTCTTTCTATAAAGACTAAGCTGGACAAGTGTGGATTATCTATCCCTGCTTGTCATTTAAGAACAACAACATCAGGTATACCTTAAAAACGTGTGTATGTCTGAGGTTATGTTGGTCAGCTGCCAGAAGAGTTCGTCAGCGGGGAACCTGGTGATCTGAACTCTTGGTGGGTCCGGGGAGAAGGTGTCATGCCCCCAGAGTGCCCATAAGGTGGATACTGCAAAAATCCCTGATATACACAGAATAATTCTGGGTACATCACCAGGTGAATTGTTCAGCACTGCTTCTTGTGGAGATCAGAATGGAGGAACATTACCACAGAGTCCCTTACACAGGAATCCCATTTATTATGTATGCATATATTTATTTAATATTTGACTTGAATTTTTTCATTTAGATAATTATCAGATTAAGAGCCTATGTAAACCACTGACATTTAGCAAGTTTCTTACAAATTTTTCCATGTGTGACATAAGACCAAGCATGCTGTTATTTGTTGAGGACAAGTAAATTTAACAAATGTAGGACGGTGCAGCTGACTCGAACCCCAAAGTTTTGTTTTTCACAAAGTGAGTACTTGAAAACACTGTTAGACAAACCAATGTGCAAATATGACAACGCCACATTTAGTTCTCCAACCAAACCTTGAACCTGGCTTGGACCATAAAACTACATACATATACCAACAACCATAAAAAGAATGTTAAAACTAAATCCCTTTGAGGAAGGGGTTTGACTTCCGTAAGCCCCATAATAGCCTGAGTTGTTACAAGTAGCGCAAGTGATGTGACAAATTTTACTCCATGAAAAAACAAAAATTTCAGAAATTTACTGGCACACCTACAGGGTATTAATTTATATAATGCTATACAAACCTTGCTCCTTTTTCTGATAAATGTTTTTTTGTTTTGAAGTAGATGATTTGTGACAATAGCACGAGATCAGCAGAGACGTAATACACTGCTGTGTACGTCTGAAAATATATATCAACAAAATTTATGCAAATGAGCCTCAGAATGCATACTCGCAGATAACAACAGGTACAATTTTGAACAGTTTGTAAATTTTCAAAACAAGGAGCTTGGGTGACAAATGAATATGTACTACTGTAGGCCTTGCTTATACACAATTCCCCATTTGATTTCGGTTTACCTAGCAAGAAAGCAAAACTGGAAAGACTTCAACTTTATTTGGCCAGTTTTATGGGGAAGAGAAATCCCACCGGCGATGTACAGATATCCACAGTGTGTTAGTGAAAGACTAGTGACCTGTAATGAACTATAGTCTTTTTCGGTGCAAAACTGGTGAGAGCGGGAAATCTCTAAATACCCAGTTGGGAGTATTTAAGAATGGGTCTGAGCCCATATCCCATGTGTCCTAGATTGTATTTTGACTTATTCCAGATTTAGATGTTACCAGAATTACTAGATTCTCTCTAAACCATCTCAGGTACCATTCTGTAATAATCCAGCTTCCACAGCTGATTTAGCCTAGTCATGCAGACTTACAGTACATATATTTCAACAAAAAACAGTTCAGAAAAACATGTGCACAAATATCACTTTAATTCTGATTTATAAAAACTAGATTGAATTTAAATAATTCTGACCAAAGTCACATTACATCGTATGTGATGGCCTTTTAAGGGGAGATAATTTCCAAAAGATTGGTTACCTCCCCTTGGTTATTCTAGGAACTGGCTAGTTCATTCAGAACGGTCAATCTTACCATACTCCGTACGACGCATGCGTCATTCTCTACCTTTCGCTTTACATCACTGCCACCAAGAGACAAGTTTAACCTTTCGGAGCCTTTGAGATATATGTGGGCTGGTTTAGGCTTAGCCGCAACACCTGTCAGACTGTGCCCTTCCGTGGAATGATTTCATCACCATTCATCAATAAAATTGTTTTAGGTTTTGGTTAGAATCATGTTGCACATGCTCTAGATAAAGAGAATGCATGAGTATAACGAATTGTTAGACTCAAAAGCTGTTTGTGTTTTCAGACATCACTTCCTGCCTCATCACTGTGACCCCAGTGACCTCGGGGTTGTTCAAGATTTCTGTAGAAAATTTGCTAGTAGTGGCAGTGATGTAAAGTGAAAAGTACAGAGCGATGCATGCACTGTGAGGAGTATGCAATCTTACCTGCACTGGTAACTGCTCTGTTAGAATACATCCTATTAAATTTGTACTATCACCTAAAAGCCATTGAATTACAAACAGAAGAGACAGTCCCTCCAGGCCTGCCGGGTTGCGACAATTTTTGTAGATCTGCCTACAAAACAGTAAGCAGGTCAACTGTTTTCATTTGTACAAAATTGTTAAATCAAAAATTTTATTTAAGCATGAACATACTCAATAAATATTTAAACAAGATTAACAAAATTCTGATTCCCTAAATTGGTGGAAAAGCTTCATATAAAACATGTTACTAGCTTCAAATAGACCAGAATAGACCGTAAATCACCAATCAAGTAAATAAATAAATAAATCAGCTTCAGGAAATGGTACTCACGGAAAGCCGACTGTCATCCAAATAAGAAGGGAGACAAGTCCACAGATAACTGATGCATACTGTCGGTTGGTCAGCACACATTCGCCAAGCACTTTGTGGATCCACACAACGCCTCCTGTACAGTTTGTTATCGCTGGGGTTAGATTCGTGTATTTGAAGGAGTAAGGTGTCTCCAAATACATTGGGTACAAAGGGACTGGCATTTTTCAGATCTGAAAGAAAGAAAATCCCATCTTTCTCACTATTTTTCTTTATGCACAGGCAGAGACAGCTGTTACATTATAATATGACCTTCCCTGTTCAGTGTGCATGTGTATGATAAAAGTGTCTGAAAACATATTTATTTATTTGATCGGTGTTTTACGCTATACTCGACGGAAGCAAGCATTCTGGTCAGAGGAAACTGGACAGAGCCCGGGGGAAACCCACAGGAAACCCACAGGAAAACCAGAAAACATTTTTATAAACAATGCTTGCAATCTCAAGCTTAGTAACAACGCTCAATATTCTCTTAAAGCTTATCAACTTTGTGTACCAGAAAAAAAAATGTCTAGAAAATAATATTAATGAAACAAGACAGTTCACCATCAAGGGAAAGTTCAGGCCATCTTTTTAAAACCTGAATCACCATCAAAAAAGGCCTTTAAGTTTTTATAGGACTTTTGATGAAATTTCTTTTTTTTTTTTTTCATTTTTCTCACAATGTTAATTTCTTTCGATTTAACTTCTAAGGATGGCCTAAGGGTGAACAGTTATCATGATATCAAAAGTTGTAGTTACCTACAACAGACCATAGTCAAAGGAAGTACAACATCATTCAAGAGTCCCTGTTAAAAAAAGCTAAGTCTTCTGCAGTGCCACTCTCAGAGTGCATCTAACCAATCTGTGACCCATGTCTTGTTTCTAGCGCTGTTTGGATGAGCATCTCGGAAACATTTACATGTATCATGCACTTTCTGGAACTCGAAACCCAACAAACCTATACACATACATTGATTTATTATGATTTTTAAGACCACAAGAATGAAAAGTTAAAGTAGTAGAGCTTCCATTTCATTTCATATAGCTTTCTTCAATCATTACCGGACTTGAACTATCAAATGTTGTGTTGTGTGCTTCAATTTTGTATTTATAGAGCCTACATATATATATATATATATATATATGGGTTCTCCGTGGCAGAGAGGGTTAGCACATCAGTGTGGCGCAATGACCATGTCAGCTTGTCAGCCACCACTTTCTAAATTAAAGAATGATTTCACCATGAGGGCCAAATATTTCTCCAGAACACTTTCTGAAAATGGTTCAGGAACAGCCTATCGCTTTTGTTACACAGTTCAACTGTTCAAAAACAGTATGGAGATAAGTGTTAATACATGGAAACTAAAAAGGTCATAAAAATCAAAAGACTGACTTCAGACAATGCGGTTCAAAAAAAACAGAGAACTTTTAATAAGTAGTTTATGCATTTTTCTAAAATGTTGTATTAAACTATTCTGGTAACAGTGTGAAAGAAATCTTGTCTTGCATATCTCAATAAATGTATACCTATTACTGCATCTCTTTAATCATACTGATACAAAAGTGCTACATTGTAGATGTACTTGTTCCTATATATTTACTTTTTTCATTTGTGTTTAAGAATTGTTCACTTACCCCATAAATGATGGTGATCAAGTTGAGGAAACCAGAGTACCCAGACTAAACCACTGGGCCTTTGTCAGGCACCTGACAATCAGCGGCTTCTTCTGTGAGTCATATGATTTGTCTTAATGGGTCATGACCTGTAGATGTAGCTGCTGATAAACCCAGCATAGTTCCAGTTCCTTGCTTTCTACTACAGTTGTAAGCAATAGGGCACCAATATGGTGTTTTTTTTGCCATTATATGATCCTGACTCTGCATTTACCCTAATTCCTCAAACTTTTTGCGTATGAAAAAGCACCTTTCAGAGCAATTTATGCACATTTTGCATGATTTTGGAGTCAAAACTACATTGGTTGGATTGGCCAATTTCAGAGCTTCACAAAAAGTATACTTTTACCAGTCTACACAGAATAATGCTTGCAGAATATTTCTAAATAAACACTATGCAAATAGCGAAAAGGTTGAAGAATTACAGTAGTAAAACTTTATGTCCACACCCACAAATCTGACACAAAATTGACCTTTACAAATTTTCTACTCGAACTACTCATTCAAAAATGTCTTGCCTTTGAATAATTAAAATCAGTACACTTGAAGATGGGCAATCTGGAGGATTCCCTGTCTGATGCCGATATGGAACCATCACCATGTGTTTCATACCATTTACAAGACAAGACCATTATCCAGTTAGTTATTCACTGAAGATCACCAATCAAAATATATAAATAAATATCCACTGAAGGGAGACATTATAATGATTTCTAAAACTGCAAATAAAAACACCTACCCTTGCATTAGTATTAACTGTATTACATGAAAGAATTTTCTCCAACTAATTATGACCTACCTTCAAAATAATAAGCTGCAAAGTGCAGAATTTCCACCTTGGGCCAGTTCGCCAAGAGCAAACCTATTTTTGACCAATGATGTCAACCAGAGATAGCTGATGTTAACATCAACCATATAACCAGCAGCTGTCACCAATGTTTATCGTCTGTCATCCTGTGTTAATTTTACGAGAACATGTTTTTGGCGGTAATGTTCCCACACTTTTTGTGTTAAGCGCTATTCATATCTATCAGTACTGTTGATGGTTTCTGCAAGTAGTAATTTGAATGAGAGACATCCTTCCCATCTTTATTACAAAAGTTGTTCCCTGCTGATTAGCAGATGGGCTAGGATGTATAACTGTGTAAGATCACAATTATAAAAACACAATCTATTTTGAAAATGTTTTTCTCATATTTGCGACTAGCCAAGGATCTCAGCTCTGATCTTTCAATATGGGGTTAGGCGCAGCAGTCCCCGCATATCAGTATATAAAAGCCACCCTTACACCGAGGTCTGGGGCTAAATTTGCTACTTACTATAGATTTGTTTTGTTTGAGTTCATCTACTTCGTAATTTCACTGTAGTTCATTTATTTGCTTTTGAGTTTTGTGTTATTTGAAGGACCACTGGACATCGTACATGTTAACCATGACAAGCAACAATTGCAAACTTGACCAAACTTGACCAAGCTTGGTGGTAGCTGAACATCTGAAACATATGTATATACGATAACAGATTTACGTGTTTGTGAAATGATCAACACTGAGAAATGAGAATGACTGTACTGGACAGCTACAACGCCGTGCCATTCATACCCCTGTTTGACCTCCGTAACAGAACACACGGAGTAGTGCACATAGCTGTCATTCTTACCTTTCAGTAATAAAAGTAGGGTCAAAGTAATCAAAGTAAACTATTCTGAGATTCATTTATGAGGAGCGTCAATAACATTTCAAACACCCCTTCGTCTTTTTTCCGCTTTAGTCATGTGGTCTGATGCATCCGTCCTTTGACCTTTGCCGGAATGTTCCGACAGCATCACGGAAACACACGAAGCCGTCTCCTTGCTTTACTCCAGTAAAGGTAGCCATATTGCCTTTTTGCTTAAAAAATCCTTGTCCATCCTTCACTTTATTTGATCTTTGAAGCAGTGTGATGTAGTAAGTATGGAAGTTTAATATATAAACATTCCAGTCATGGCATTTTTCTTTTGGTACACAGGAGACAGAGCTTGGAAACAAGCTTCGTAAGGGTCCTTACCTAAGGACTTCATTTCCTTCCCTTTCACGTTGAAATGAATAGAGGAAAATCATCGTCATCGCCACCAGTACAGCTAACAGGCCCTGTTCCAGCAAGAAGTATATCACAGTATCCTTTGAGCACCGTTCCAATTGTATTTTGAAGAAAGGTAAGTCGAAAATTTGGAGAAAACACTTGGCACCACGCTGTACTTGTTCGTAACAACTGCCATGCCGGCATCTGTCTACCGGCTTTTGGACAGACATGTGTCGTTGCAGACATGTTTTTATACAGCGCGTTTTATTTTCTGCATGTGACGATTAGTTGGCATATATCATTCCATTTGGTCAAATATATCGTATTTCGACATCTATTACGTGATATTTACGTTTGGTTTGGACAAGTGGTGGCTTATTTTGCCGTGTAGGCGGGGTCTGTTTAGGAATGCGTCGTGAACATGGCACTGTACGCTCACATGACTAAACGGCCTCGTGGACGCCAGGTCGCGGGCAATACCTTTGCCCAAATTATGCTTTGTCGTGTCTGAAATAGCAATTTAATCTGGCCTTTTATTAACTGGAACTTAGTGGGACTACTAGTTTTTTTAGTGGTTGCCTTTCGGGTATATTTTGCTGTTGGCGTGTGTGCGGCTGTCAAGTTAGTGGAGCTTGTATAAGTTGAGTTAGCGCTTTTCCCGGGTTGCGTGCGGATTGTGCGCAGTGGTGGTGACCCGCCATCCAGGTCAAACATGTCGTCAGGAGCCTGTCATGTTTACGGGAAATGAGCGACGTTCTTCGCTTTAGTTTTCTCAATTGATCCCACGTAATTCAAACCTGTGAGGAATATTTACCATAGGGAATACAGATTGAAAAATCTGTGGAGTTATTTGTGAAGAACGAGGAGAATGTGAAGCCAGTAGAGGGTATGAATCAGAGATGAAAAATGCAGTATCCTTTCTTTGTTTTGGTTTTCACATCTCGTGATCATAAACATAATGTAAGTTGTCTCTTTAGTTCTAGTTACTTGTCTGTCTGTAGTCCTTTCTGTTCTTTATTATTACTATGGACTTTCCTGTTTTATATGTGTTAGTGTTAATAAATATTAACATTGGTGTTATTTATAGCGTTAACTGGAAAGAATGTCCGCTATGTTTGATTGAAGGTAAATAAGTGCTTACATTGATCACCAGGAGAACGTGCACAGCAACTAGCTTGTGTTCAAACTGTTGTGGGGACAATAACGGTTTGAAAGTTGTGGATGTATATGTGAAATGTGCAGATTTGAACACCTTGGCTGTTTTTATTTTACTGTACTGAGAATTTAAGATTATGTCCTGTATTTCATTCTTAGTTTTTCAATTTAAAGATCCTGTTCCTGTACAGCTAAGGCATTCAGCATTGTAGCTGTTGTCTGGACATGCTCACAAGGTCCTTACCTTTAGTATGTGGAAAGAGTCGTTATTTTAAACTATTATGTTTAAATGGTGTTATAATTTCTGGTTGTGTTTTTTAATTTAAATTACACATTCTTGACAAGAATGAGATTTTTGTTTCTTTTCTAGATTTATGTTTGCAGATATTTTGTTGATGCTGCGAGAGAAATTAAATAAGACACGTGTATTCCTTTATTATAGTTTTTAATTTGGTTCATAGTGTCGCAAAGATGTATGAAGAGAAAGATTATCCTCATCTGTGAGACTTCTTAGAGATATACATATTTGAACGCAGACTTCTCTGTCAGTGTTCTTTGAAAACTCTGCATTGGACAAGTTATTAAAATGTTGAACATCATTATCAGCCATTTGCCTCTCAGCGAGGAAACTCAAATCTCGACCAGGCGGTAGACATTTACAATCCTGTTATTGAGTAACCACAACAAAGGTATCAAGCATTCTGTCAGTTACCTGTCCAGTAGAGTACAGAGACTTTCAATAGAAGTGATGGGCGGGTAAGGGTTTAGTATTTCTTGTATAGCACCAAAAGATCTGTGGATGTCGCATTTCAGGCAATCCAAAAATGTGATGAAAATCTAGTATCAAGGGCAACCCTTCCATGTGGATAAGATTTCCTTTACAGTGTGTACACTATCTCAAGTTTTCTGTGGGTAAAGAAAATGACAAAAATCTGTTCAATGGATGAAAAGTGACAAAAGCTAGTTTTGTTTAGCCTTCCTTGTAGATTTGACAGTTTCATTTTGATTCATTTATTTTTGGGGGAGGGGGGCGGGGGGTGTACCGTGTAACTTTGAGTAAACAATATAATTGTCACATACATGTGTGTGTGGGGCCTACATGGTTAGCACAATGACTCTAGAGCCTCTCTCCAATGCGGTAGCTGTGAGTTCAAGTCCAGCTTATGCTGCCTTCCTTTCTGGCCGTACATCGGAAGATCTTCCAGCAACTTGTGGATATTAAAGAGCAATTGAAAATTTAACATGGACTATATGTAGCTGTATTGTGAGTTAATCAGACTGTGTAAGGATTCTTTCATTCAGGCTATTCATAAGACTATTTCGGGGCCTCTGTGGCTCAGTCGGTTAGCGAGCTAGCGCAGCATAGTGACCCAGAAGCCTCTCACCAATGCGGTCGCTGTGAGTTCAAGACCAGCTCATGCTGGCTTCCTCTCCGGCCGTACGTGGGAAGGTCTGCCTGCAACCTGCGGATGGTTGTGAGTTTCCGCCGGGCTCTGCCCGGTTTTCACCCACCATAATTCTGGCCGCCGTCATATAAGTGAAATATTTTTAAGTACAGTGTAAAACACCAATGAAAAAAAAAAAAAAAAAAATCATAAGACTATTTCAAAATCTGGAATGGTGCCCAGTGTATGTGAATTTGTGCAGGCAGCCATTTTCTCACCTTTTCTTGCCAGTTATTTCTGGTCATGCCCAGAAATCTACACAATGTTCTCACTCACATTGATGAAGAATATAGTTAATTGGAACTAGGTCACAAATTTGTTGACCCACATAAGTATGATTGAATTGTCCAGTGAGTTCCCTTGAACCGGCCTTTGATGTGTAATATAGGACATGGCTATAAATAGATGTGCGTCATAGGTGTTACAAAGGATAGTAGAGTGAAGTGATGTATTTATTTCTGGGACATGACCCATGCAAGCTCATGAATGTGCACAGGAAATTGGACTAAGTATTACCTGGTTCGGTACAACACCACTTGACCTATTTCCTGCGTGGCAAAGGTGGTAGGTTCAAGTCCATATCGGCTCAGTTTTAAGCTAGTGTTTTTTTGGAGAATAGTCATATAATTTTGAAAGTTTGGCTGAATCTAGCAATTAGAAGTGGTCTTTCAGCGTTTATCAGATAAATCTGAAGAATTCAAAAACATCCAATTTGCTTGGCTTTCTGTGGATGGTTAATAGGTCAGCTGCTTGGAAGGTAGGATTATTTGCTAGTGGGAAAGTGAAAGTGTTGGCATCAAAAGAAGTTTGCTTTTAAAGTGCCTTTTTTGAATGGGGGGTGGGGGATGGGTGGAGGCGCAGATGTGAATTTTAAGGTTGTGATATGCAGATTTATATTCCATGCATTCATACATTTATTGGAAGTGTGTGTGTAATGAAAGGCAACTGCTACACAAGCTTTGGGCTTTCACACTTCTTAGGTCATAAAACACCTTGATTTCAGGAGATCAGTTCTCCTGGCAAAGATCATGTCCGTCTTGGAATGGCAGTCATATTGCTGTTCCTTTAAAGCCATCTGTGACGAATGATAAAATTCTGTTATACTTTGAATTTTTCTACTGCTTACAGTGTTGAACATCAAGGCATCTAAATTCAGAGAATCTTGCTTTGGAACATTCTTATTTCGAAGTACGGGGTTCTCGCAGGTGTTTATCCCACTTGTCGATCAAATTTATTAAAAAATATCAGACTAAAGTCATTCAAATGAATAAACAAGACAACATAGTACATACACAGACAATACAAAAAATAAGAACTTTGGGAAATAACAAAGTTGATATACTACAGATATGCTTCACCCCTCTGCTGTGAGAGTGATGTTGGCCAGGTAGGTAGGTAGAAGAGCATAGAAATAATGATATATTATTTATTATCATCATTTCTCAAATTTCTTGTTGCCTGTGAAGCTTTTCCTGTAATACTGTTCCATGGAGAAATTCTACATGCGACAGTGCTGCAGGTTCAGACAGATTTCTGTGTCAGGGGAATTACCTTTGAATTTTAAAATGACTTCCTGGTGCAGGAAGTACAAGGCAGAAGATGACACGCCGATACTGTCCTAAGGCAGGTTTTGTGATGAGACAAGCATGGATTATCTTCAGCATGCATTATCTTCAGCATGCATTATTGGCACATCGGATAAAGGGTACTGTTACATTTAAAATTGGCGATCAACTGTGATGCAAGCCTGTGGGGAACATTTATATCTATAGTGGCAATAGCAGAAGAATTCTTCCCCTCCTCAATCCCAATCCCCTTTGGAACATAGTCAACGCTCCATTGTTCTATCCTAGTTGTGTGAGCCACTCAATCATCTTCTCAATTGTGAAACCCTTAACCTTTTAACTCTATTTCCTGGTGAAGTTACGTACATATAGCAGGGTTCCCACGCGGTTTGGAATTGGGGGAAATGGTTTTGAATTTTATTTATGACCCACAAGGCCTTGAACCAATATGGAATTTTGGTTCATGGTTTGGAAAAATTAAATATGGGCCTTGAATATTATTTACAGTCCCTTTCGTAAGTATTTTGTGGATACATATCTGCAAAGGGATAATTTTAAACAAAAGTGACTTATGCATTATAAGTTCACCAATAACATCGTTTGACAACAAAACTAAATTCGTACATGTATCCTGATTGGTGACTGTCCACACTGCAAGAATGAAATGCATGGTCAGGGCCTAATCCAGCCCTTCTCAGGGTCCGACAACCGGACGCTGCTGTTCCCTCAAAGTGCCCTTTGCGTCCCAAAAAAAAACGAAACAGCCCGAATTCATTTAAAATCGGAAATGTATGCACCGAAGCAGGTGACGAAAATTGGACCCGCGATAATTCAATTAGCATTCAGATTATGCGGACAGGAAAATGCCAACCAACCTGATTTGTCTTCCACAAACAGGGTTTATTACCCACAACAACCAACTTTTTAATGATGGTCTGGGGTAGCTATGATACATTGTGATGATCAGATGCACATGTCATCCGGGATGGCAGAGTTCTCCACATATCAGTAAATACAAGCCATCCTCAGACTGAATTTTCGGGCTAGGTACGTGTTGTGGTGTGCACATGTGGTGGAGGTCAACCGTAGGAACCAAGGCCCTTAAAAATGTATGAGAATCAAAATATTCAACAATGAGATGCCATTCACCGGTGGTTCCACCCCATGCCCTTCTGAGGCCAGATTAGGCCCTGGGGGAGCATTTTCATGTGCAGATTTAATTTAGCCAAGGTCAGAAATAATTTAGATGATTGTTCACCACATTTTGTCAAGAGAATTAGTTGATAAAGACATAAATGTGAATGTGTGTCGTGAACTGTTTTATTTGGTTTCTTGGCTAAAGCAAATCATGTGAGACTGACAGCAGAATTGAAACTAAAAGCTTAAGACTATGAACAGAACTTTACAGTAAAATATAACAAAACTTTGCAACTTCTGAGAAATCGTATGCTTTTTTCGAGGAATTTCCTTCAGTTATGTCAAAGTTGGTGGCAAATTATTTCTTTGTATCTGATGGCTCGATTTCTTTCCAGTGAAAATGATGTAAGTGAAACAAAAAGTGCTTTTAATTGTAATTATAAATATGCTCTAAACAATAGACAGGAGACGCCAACTTGAGGGTTTTGGATCCTATTATTGTCAGACCATAAGTGGACAGAAACTTGCCACTGGTTGGTATTTTCTTAGATTTCTGTCTTCTTCCACCCATAAGACTGCAATATTTTTGAATGTACATGTAGCATAAACACGTATCAGTCAGTCGTGCTATATACCTGGTCCCAAATTTGTGACAAAGTTGAATTTTAGTCCTAAGAAATGAGAAAGTGCATACCAGATATGGTCAAAATGTCATACCAGCTGTTGCAGGTTTACAATGCTAAAGAGATAGCAATAAAACAATCTTTTAGTGTTGATTATGGGCTTGGAATTTTGAACTTAAGGTTTGGAAATAGTTGTGAATTTTATTTTTTGAGGGGTGGGAACCCTGCTATAGGCTGTTGTGGAGAAGTACTTCCATAATGTATTAAGTGAATTTCAGACTAACAATTGTATACAGAAAACCTAGGGCTTTAGATGCATGTAGTAAACATACGCTTTGGCAGGAAGGTGACATCTGTCATCAAAATGTTCTGCTCGGGTAGTTTACACCCCCCCCCCCCCCCTTCTCCCTGTTCACAGCAAACCTCCGACACACCGACATGGGTTTCACACCAGCAGATGTTGCTTCAGTTAATTTAGAAATATAAAATCTGGTTAATATTGAACACGAGTGTGAATAAAGATAGTCGTACACTCTTAACTAGTGGGATGATGTCTTGTAGTAAATAGCTGCAGAAATTCACTTGTCACTTTACTTTGGTGCATCAATAATGAATATATGGAAGAATGCCCTTGGGGGGAAACCAGTTTACTGCATGTACACGAACATAGAGGTTATGTAAGGCTGATGGCCTGATGACATGGGGTTTGGGAGGTGGCAAAACCCGTTCCACCTGGACACAGCCATTATGTGGATGAGGGCTATTATCCTCCAGTAATGACGTCCCTTGAGACAGTGATGAAGTCAGATGTCTTCTGTAGCTGTTCAGATGTGGTGTATGGTTATTTCCAGTGTCTTAATTTGTATTAGAGAAAAATGTTATCCTAATACTGGGGATGTAGGTATAAAGTTGTTGTTGTTGTAGATCAAGCTTCATCTTTTCCCCCTCCCCCTTAAGATAGCACTGTATTATTACTGGGGTGTATCTAGGTTTTCCACAGATCAAATACATACAATGAAATTAGAAGCCAAGCCTGTTAATGTTAATGCTGCCAGCTGCTGACCAATGCCAGTCTTGAACTCGTGTGGGTCAGCTGTCCAGTCTAAACTGTTACAGATCATAACCATGGTATTTGTGGAATGTCTCCCTCCCCTCATTCACATAATCAAGTTCACTGTCAAGTGAACCTGTGCAATTTTCTACCTATTAACGTTTCAGCTATGCATATGGTCAAGGTCGTTGGTGACCTTTGGACTTCATGCAGTAGCTAATGTGAAGAATGACTGCAGGGTTTGTAGAAACACATCATGCTATGTGTACTGGAGTAGGTGAGTATTCAAAACAAGTAATCTCAAACAAGACAGGGTTGAAGTATTAAACGTTTATCAAAAGCAGGGTAGATTTTTTTTTTACTGTGTCTTAAAAAAACTTTGTCAAGGCTGTTACAAAATGCTAGGTACACATTATAGAAGGCAGAGCGGAGCACAGGGTGAAAGCTTGAACCAGGAGTCTAATAAGAGAATTGCTGTCAACCTGTTAGCAAGTGAAATAGATTTATGACACATATACGGGGGTTAGGCCTTAAATGCATATATATATATATATATATATATATATATATATATATAGATAGATATATGTATTGTTTATGATTTATTTCTTAAGGTTGCAAATCCCTAAAATATTTTTGTTTTGTTAGAGTAATTGTGTTGCACACATTTGACACATCAGTTTTTCTGTCACACTGGACGCTTGGTACAAATTTGATATGGATTGGTCATGTGTAACATCATAGATGGCGCCTCTTGTAGCATGAGATCTTTACATATTAACGGGAAAGATGTAATCGTCCGTTACTTTTGAATCATAATCTGATCGGTTAGGGTGTGTAACGCTCGTCATTTTCAAACTGTATCTAATACCGTATAACCTGGGGCTAGGGGCCGTAAAGGTAGCCATGCAAAATTACATCAGCATGATGCCTTTATGAACAGTTGCAATTAAAGCGCGACTGAGATACTTGTTTAGCTGTTATTTGACATGGAACTCATTCACGGACTACAAATTTGAACTTTGATATGGAATTCATGCCTGGAATATTCATTGTCTGCCCGGCATCATTGAAAACTGCTGACCGCTTCTCTCTTGTGTGTTACCGGCTTTATTTCTTATTTGTATAATTTCTTACATACCTTTGTCTTCGGGAGTTAGTGTTAAACGTTGTTGTGGAAATGGATCTTGCGATTATCGACTTGGAACGCCCTTTACGGACTACGAATGGTATAGGAATGTCGGACTTGACGCTTATATTGAACCAGACAAGAAATCGCATTGCTGGTAGTTAATCCGCTGTGCACTCTACTAGGATGTTTGAACACCTTTCTGGACACATCCTTGCACTACAGCATGCTTGTAAATACATGCATGTACATTTTCCACCTTCTCTCAGTGGATGCTTGTTTCCACGGTAACAACATTATACCCTCTGGTTCACAGGCTTTGTGTTGTGAAAGCACTAGGTGATCAGCGGTATGTGGCCACTGAATATATAGGCATGGTTGCTCATGCTGCAGTTGCACTGCCTGCTGCAAACCTGTCTCTGCGCATTCCTAACCATTCAACATATGTGCATTTGAGAGTTCGGTGGTGAGCGCTCAATCTCTCTCCCAAGTCAGATCTAAAAGCCACTCCCTGAATTTTCACTATCTGGATCTAAAGAAATGTCTACATTTAGTCTCGTTCTTCCTATTCTTGATGTGGCCTAATTTTCTCTTTTCTAATTCATCACATTTATTTATGTAGTGAAATGATCTTGATTAGTAGAAGGGTTTGACCTCTCAAAACAAAGAGTATTAGATGGACGGAGATAGTTCTCGCTTAGATCTTGATGGCAACAAGTCCTTATACATATAGGCTGGCTTCCTTCTCTGTGTGCAACCTGCGGATGGTCGTAGGGTGCCCCTGGACTCTGACAGTTTCCTTCCACTGTAATGCTTGCCATCATCCCATAAATGTAATATTATTGAGGGTGTAAGACACCAATAAAATAAACATGTAAGTTGATGAAAACTTACGTGAAATCTGGTTAAGAGAAAATCACCTACAACTTCTCATGAGTCTGCACTGCAGTTCAAACAGCATAGTTGCTGAAAAATGTCACGAGATTCTGGATGATTTATTGTACCTACATATATACATTCCTGACTCATATTTGTCACTTCAGGAAACAAAATGTTGGTGAAAAACCTTATATAGGTAGAGAGAAATAATAAAAAAAATTGGAAGGAAACCCCTATTTCAGGAAGAAAGGATATGTAACTTTCTCCTTGCCGTCCACTTGCTGCTTGTTACAGAGTATTAACACTTTGCAGCTGATTTGCAGTGCAGAAGGCTAGGCAAGTGGGATACAATACTAAACGCTGTACTATGGCTGACAGGCTTCGTATGGTGTAAAGACCAGTTACGCATGAAAATCCCCAGGTGTAGGGAAACTTAATGTCTAGTCCCAGGCTGGCGGACATGTACATAAAGAATGCTGATGAACAGGCCTGGCATGCAGTGTGCGTTTACAGGGAATGACAACTGTTCACAGGTTATGAATGAATGGATGCATGTGCCTGACCCACATTTTGTTGTGGGGCGGGCTGGAAGACCAGGAGCAGGACAAGTGATAGCTAGTCCATATGCACAAACCCCATTACCACAGACTTGGAGTGCATTTAGACTGTACTGATCCTAAATGTTTGCTGCACCGCAAAATCCAAATAGTTTGTTTCACGATTATGCCGCAAAGAAAAGTTTTCAGCAAAAGAGCAGCCCTTCTTTGAAAACACTGGTGCAAGATCTACTTCAGTAATTTCACAAATTTGTATGAGAGTTTTTTTTTTCCTTTCTCATTAACATTTGGGGCTTGTGCTCTGACCATTGCACTGTAAGCCCTTTGACATTTGAACAGTCAAGAGAGTAGGGACTGACAAAGTGGGGGGGGGGGGGGGGGGGGGGTCTCTACAGTACACCTCCAGTCAGTGGTCAGTTGAGTGACCAGTGTAAAAGGTTTGCATTATCAACTGGCCTAATCCTGTGCATAAGCTGACCTATATTCAGCATTGGCCAGTTCGTATGCCCTCAATTACAGGAGCTACATATACTGTACATGTAAGTCAACTGCAGCAGATTAGTGCAGCCATGTGTACATTGTATTACATTAGAGTATCTCGGGCTGCTTGTTAGTTCACCTATGAGTAACTTTTGACTGAGGATGTCAGAGTTTCTGTGATCTTTTGGGTTTTGTTTACTACGATCTCTCTGCAGTTATGATTGCCTTAGCTTGCCAGGTATAAATCATACTGAATCCTCTTGTGGATTGCACACTAGGTTTTGTTGTGCCACCTGTGACTTTGTTTTTAAGTGTACATGTAAATTATACTCACTCTCCGTATGATATGCTGTTTTAGTCTGGTCTACTTTATGTGTATAATCACAGTATTCACAGCCACTTTGTTGTCTTTAGTCAAATAAGCTGGTTTTTGAAATGGACATATTTCTTGCTATGCGTGTACCTTATATTCTCACCAGCCAGTACCTGAGACCAGAACTGTAGAAGGGGTATTGTGTAGATCATGAACCAGTGTTATATTCTCTCTTTACCCGTCTGTTGACTTCCTTAACTGGCTTCATGTACTCTGTGCCCCCAAGAGGACAAACTCCACCTTATAGTAAGTGTTTTCAGATTTTTCTTGTCGGTAATCTTTATGATGCCAGAGACGTAATACTAATGTGTGTTTTGTTTTTCTTTATGTTGAAAGAAAAATAATGAAATTCATTTTTCGACAGACAGTTTTCTGAAGATACTGATATGTCAAACTAACTGCCATGTATCCATGAAGTATGTCGTAACTGTTGCATTTGACTTAAATTACACCCTATGTAACTTAAGAAATACAGAACTCAGAAGGTTAATGTAATTTGACCACTGGTATCTCTCAAATTGGGCGAGAAATACAAAACTCAGAAGGTTTAATCTAATTTGACCACTGGTATCTCTCGAATTAGGCAAGAAATAAGTACAGAACTCAGAAGGTTGAACTGAAGAAGGAAAAAAAAAGACTTTCTCATGGAAAATAAATTAGATAAAGTATGCTTAAAGAAAACTGCCATGTTAAATAGAGTTTAAAGTTAGAAAGGAAACGTCTAAAATAAAAATATAAATCGCCATTAAAAAAATTCAAAACATTGAAACTGGCCATACCAGAGATTTTTAGCGAAAAGTTGAATCAGATTTTCAAATTTATGAAGAATGGCTCAAATTTTTGTCTTTTAGTAAATATCAGACCTGTACCTGAACTGTTTAAGTTATAGTATTAAAATGGTTCTAAAATTTTAAAAAGTTATGTGACCCACTTGATAAAAGTTTAGAAACTTTATGACTGGATTTGAACAGTAACATGTGCGCACCAAAGGTTGGTATTTTTTGTAAGGCTATTAAGTTATGTGACAATTTGACTGGATTTGAGCCGATATAATGCCTATAATTTTTTTTTAAAATACATAAATCTTTCTTTGAAAATTGAAATTCGATCCTGGGAAACTCCTGATATGGTAAAGCCAGCACTTTAAATTTCATGGAAAATCATGGGAAATCGTCAACCACTGGAGATCTTCTCATGGAGCCTTGAATCAGCAAGTGCTGTACAGGAGTGTCACTCTTACACAAGAAAGTGGATTGAAGGGGGAAAAAACAGCATGATAGCAAGCTGTCTGTATATAGTGGTCCAGCTATTTCTGTCTCTTCAAATCCGATAATACATACAGGTGCCACCGTGGTACATGCTGGTAATTGTCATTATACAGTTAGTCCACTGATTTTTTTGTCTGTATGTTCATAATTATGTGATTAATTATATACTGTAAATGACAGAACAACTCATATCCCCTTGTCTGCTTTTTGTAACAGGGGAAGATTTCCAGCCATCAAGTTTCACTGGACACAGTTATATAAGTCCACTACCAGTAAGTTACATTTCAACATTTCAAAATGCTGAAATTTTACAGTTAGAATTTATTAATACCTTACCATTTGTATAGCTTTCTAGCAGCCTTTTGGTGAGTTAATATGGGCTAAAATAATTACAAATGTGAAGAAACCAGAAATTAATGCCTTGTATACATGTACCAAATTTTAGTGTTAAAATTACTGCTAAAAAAAGCATTGAGTAGTCAGTACAAATGAATATAAGGAATGTTTTTAAACATATAAGTTTTATTTATCAGGTAGTATTCCCCGTAATTTAGTCTTGGGGTATAATGTAATTTGTTCATGCGTAAAGGGTATCAAAATGCCCTTGTATTTCTCCCTGAATACTCTGATTATGGATGAGTATATCCGTAGAAAGACTTAGTGATAGAACAGTTCTGTGCCCACTGAATGTACAGTGTATTACTCTTATACCTAATTCTGGCAGACCATACCCAATCCTGCATGTTACCAGTGAGTTGTCATGATCTTTGCTTGTCTATTTCAGCCGGGCTATCTCCATGGGGCCCTCCCAGCTAACCTGCCCCATGATATGAACAAAGGCCTCTGTGCAGCAGCAACACCAGCAGTCATCTCAGCGCCTCACCCAAGGGGGTGCTGCCCAGCCCCAGATTATGTTCACCCAGACTGGTCCTCGTCCACAAAACCCGGTATGATAATCACCTACTGCATCTGCCTGCAAACAAATTTTGTAATTACTTCATCTGTTAGCGTGGTATAATTTCACGCATATTTGGAGGGCATCAGTGTTTGTGAAAGCCCTGAAGTTGACCAACCCATTCATTGTAGTTTAATCTCCAAAACGAGATTAAAAAGATAAAGTGTGTTTAAAGTTGACAAAAAGGTCAAGGAATTTGGGTTGTTGATATTCAATATGTGGTAGAAAGGTTCACCGGGAGCATACATCATCAGGCTAAGATAAATGAAATAAATTGTTTTGTTTATTCACTGATGTGACATGTCAAACATAAAACCTTCAGTATGGAATGTACTGCAGTTACACTGCTGAAAGTTAAGTCATAAATTTATTCTGACCATAAAAATCATTGCTTTTGTTTTGCAGCAAAGTATGCAGGGTTCGTATTACGGGCAGCCACAAGCGAATGCTCGTGCTGCACGTCCCCAGATGCCCATGGGGATGCCCCAGCCCACACAGATGTACATGTACATGCCCCCCGGGCCGACTTACCCCGGAGCCCCAGGCCCCATTATGGTGCCCCAGGGGGCCAGCCCCTATGTGAGTGTAGTCCCTGTGTGGGACTGATGGAATTAGGGTGGTTGTATATTCCATGGGGGTAGCCAGACCCCTTGGTCTGATGAATAATGTAAATTTATGAATCGACAGATCGCGGCTGAGTGAGGATAGCGTAGATATGTGCAGACTAAGCAATAGAGATAAGAATATTGCAGGTTTTACGGATAATTCCAGTGTGTGTTGTATGAAGCTCAGATCTTTGCTCTGTTGATGAGTACGTGTATAACTTGACCTACAATTTAGTTGGCCTTGCATGAACTTTGGTTAACATGATTTGTCTTTTATGAACATATATCCTACATATTAAGTTTGTTCTGCAGGTAAATATTTGCATGTTATGTAGGAAAATGGATCATTGAAATTGCAGGGTTGGGTGGTTTACTCCAGGCACTACAGTTTCCTGTACCTGTTTTGAAACTGACAGCCATCAGAACAGTGAAATATTCTCGTTGAGCTTTCTAGGACTGTAAACCCAACTTTCTTTCATTCTTGAATTGCCAACCATATGTGGTGGGCTTTGTAACATTAGAACCTGGAAGAAAGAAATTTGTACTGCTGTAATTGATCAACCTTTTTGCATGTTTGCAAGGTGTTTATTCAAGCATATTCTGAAGGAAATATTGGGTATAGACTAATAAAATTATACTTTTTTGTAAAGCCCTGAAATTTGCTAATCAAAGGAACATGGTTTATCCCCAAAATCAAATTACAAATGTGCATAAATTGCACTGAAAGTTGCCCTTTTATTTGCGAAATAATTGAAGTATTAGCTGTCATAGGATGTGAAATTAAGTGTCCGTGAAATGAATGGTATGCAAATGCTAAACGATAGCTGTTTTAATTCATACTAAATGATTGCGGTAACTTGTGCTGAGATGGGAAAATGGTGTTATGTCAGTTTAAAACTATCGGCTATAAAATGGAATACAGTGTTTATTCATCACCCTTGCTGTTACAGTTTCCATCCCCTGCGCCTGGTCAGAGAATGCCCCCGAACATGCCCCAATACCCCGTGAACACATCCCAACCTAACCAACAGTACACCATGGGGCCATCTCCTAGCAACTACTCCTACAACAGTCCAACCAACACAAATGCTGGTAAGTAGACTAGGCCTCAATCCTGGCCTGAGGTTCAGTTACCCGAATTTGCCATAAATTTCGTCCATGACTGACTTCAACCATTTTTTTTTCTGATTCTGAGAGTTTTGATTTTGGAAAAGCGTTTCAAGGTTTGCTTGGAACATGGGATGTGACTCTATCAGAAAATTGTTTAGAAAGTTTTAGCACCAATAATAGTATTTTGTGACATTTATTTGCCACGAGAAATGCACTTATATGCGCGAAATTTTAGGTCATTTGGGTAAGATTTTCAGGCCTGCTTCATTTAACCCTTTTATTCGTAGTGTCACGTATGTGAGTACTTTGTTGTGTTTTCAGCTATGGTTTTAGTACAGTACTGACGTACATGTAGCTGTGATGATCATAGAGCTGGGTATGAGCTTCAGCTTAAATCTGCCAAGAGATGTGCGCTGAAAGTATGTAGATTCACTCCCTCTGATTGGTCGTGGGACCTTGGTGACAATAAGCAGTTGATCATGCTCGAGTTTCTGTTTTTCTGCAATTAACATTATTTGCAGACGACTTTTTCTTCCACCAAATACAATTCGCATAGTTGTACTTCACGCAAGTCAACATGCAGATGGTTGTGGGTTTACCTCGGGCTCTGACTGGTTTCCTCCAACCATAATGCTGGCCGCTGTTGGATGAGTGGAATTATTTGAATATGCCGTAAAACAACAATCAAATAAATAAATCAGTCGGTATCTTGCCAAAGGCCGGTGATTTACTCTGATTTGTGTCCACTCTGGAGTCTAGCAGCCTTCATAGAAAACTTCTTCAGTATGGAGTAAAACAGTGAAATAAATTCTTGAGTACAGAGTCAAACAACGAATAAATTATTAATAGAAATGTGAGAATACCTGTATATAGAATAACAGTTTTGGTAATTTCCAAATGTATATGGTGCATTCATAGTTACATTAAGGTTGCTTAAGAAGTTCACCTGATGTGCATTATGCAGACTGTGGATTGTCTTAACATTTTCATTGTTCATTTTGTTTCAGCGATGTTTTTCCCACAGGGCCAGAGTATGCCGATGCCACAGCAACAGCGACCGCCTTCGGCATCCTCCATGGCATCACAGCAACCGTACCAAAAACGAGAACGAACTATGCTTAAAATTGTTGACCCTTCGACTGGGAAGGACATCATGGATGAGATAAGAGGGGGAACACAGAGGCACACGCCCCCTCAATCCATAGCTTCCAGTGCCTAGGGCCACGCCTGTCAGTCCTAGTGTAAGTTATCTCCCTTCATTTGGTGATATATACAATGGCATTTTGTGCAAGACCTTTACAGCATGATCAATTTCAAGACAATTAATTTGTCTGTATAGAATTGTGCTGAACCCATCACCCCTGGTTCAGGCATGTGCAACGTCATCGGGTCTTAGAGACACACTGGTCTGATGAAATAACATGTTAGAAATAGGGAAATTAGGACAAGACTGTCTTACACCCTTTCATTTGTGGCTAAATCTATGTCATTGATTTCAAGGTAAGATCTGAAAAAAAATTTCCATTAGTCACATCAGAAAACCATATGTACCCTAATTTTTCAACTGCCTCTGCAACCAGTACCAGTGAGAGAACTAAGGGGTGTACAGAAATAATTGGTTGGGTTTTATGAAGGCTGCATCTATAATGCACAAACAAATTTTTTTTTAGCGTCATTTTCATAATAATGTATTCCTATTTTCTACGGAAAAGAATGCTTTAGTGGTTGAGAAAGTTGAAGATTTACAGTATGTCATGTAGCTAAAGTGCACAGCTCCTTTCTATCGATGAAAATTCTGTGGAATCCCAAGTTGAGATCTAGTAACCACTTCGTATTCTAACTGGTTGCCAACCTGATCTGAAGTAAAACCTGCAACCAGTACATCTGACATTTCTTTTTGAAGACAGGATCAGACCTACGATAAATCATGTAGACTTTCAGTTTTTCAGCAGCTAATTACCTTCATGTCATGAACTGTAGAGCAGAAAGGTGAAAAAATCTTTGTGAAGTAATGTGATCTACTCTGAATGGTACAAAATTTCACATGATTTTTCACCAGCATAGGGCAGCTAGGTGATTTCCTGAAAAACTACAGGTAATTTACTGTAGGTACCAGCATTTACAATCCCCTCAATACTCAGATGTGTGAAGAGCTTACTTCACTTGGGACAAACACTTGATGACAAACTGAAAATGTTTCGTGTGCAACTCCGAATCTTGGTCAGGTACTAGATCTGACTTTGAGACCGTGAACATAGATTGTATTGGGTTCATAAAAACGCTCCATGTAAGCGTAATAGCCTGTATGCAACCAAAGTTTTAATTAGCTTACACATGCTGCTTGTGAATGCTCTGTTTATGAAAGACATACTATAAAGTAACAAATTAAGCTTTTCAATTGCCATATATTTTAAGCAGGAATATTGTAGGCAGTTGTTTTTAACTAAAACCATTGATAATTTGGTATTTTTGTAATGGTCATTGCTGATAGTCCATAGGTTTTCTTGTGGGTGGATAGGTCCTTTGGATGAGGCCATTGAAAACTTCATTTTGTGTTGATGGTTTTATTTGAGAATTATCTTGCATGGTAATTCCCCCAACCCTCTTCAGAGTTCATGGTTATTTTCGTCATTCGCTTACACCTGTATTGCTAAGCGTATATGTATTCTGCTTCTACATTTCCTGTTAGAAGTAAAGTATGGATGCCTGTGCCCCTCTCTGTTTTTTTTCTTTTTTTTTTTTTTGGTTTCTGCACCTTTTTGCTTTTGACTCTCTGCTTTGTGTTGGCTCCTTGTTGCTGCACTTTTTTGCTCTCTTTTTTTTTTGAGCAATTTGTATCGCATTTGCCCAGGACACACATTTGTATAGGAACTATGAATGTTTAGAAACTTTGATTTCAATAATGCTTTCACTATATGTGATAGTGGGTTGCCACAAATTCCATCTGGTTAATGTTAATCTTATGGTTGATTCACACATTTTCTGTTGTGACGTCTCTGACTTTTTGTCATGCAAGATTAGAAATATGGCTGAAGTGCCTGTCTCCTTGTACCTCTTGCCCCACCCCACCATCCTGTTGCAAACTTGTTTGTTGTGCATCTAAGCGTTGGCAAGGCGTGTGATTGACGAAGCTTTGTTGAACCTTCTCCTTGCAGAGCACACCGTCTCCACCACAACAGAATGAAATTGCAGCGCAATTTGCCGCACAGGTGGCTGCCACGCTAAACCCTGTGCCCAGACAACAACAACAACCACCACCCCCTCACTTACAGCAGTTGCCACAAATGGGAATGCAGATGCCCCCTCCCCATGCTCAGTACCCCTCTAAACCAGAGGGACCTGGGGACGGCATGGCCACTGTCCAGGTATGCACTTTTGACCTGCTCATGTGTAGTTGATTCTTTTGTGTTGTACTGGTTTAAACTTGATCTTGGGAACTTACAAACACGGGTGATGCATTCTAGTGGGGGGATATTGCCATATTTTTTTCTTTGCAAGTCTGTTTGCAATTGGTTAAGACCTGAATGAACAACATTAGGTATTTTTAAGGTTTACTGGATAGTAGTGTGTTTATTGGATAGAATCTACAGGTCTCTTGTATCTCCTAGAGAATGTTTTGTTGATAGCATTACCATTTAAACATCTTTGGTTGTCAAAGTGGGCTGTGGGTTAGATTTTGTCTGTTTACGCGAGTCCAACTGAAAAGTTTGCTTGTTGCTTTTATGCTGTGTGAAAAGCAGTTAGTCTGTTCACAGCTATTATCTGCAAAAGAAATTAAGAAATATGTGCAAACATCTGAAGTTGAAAACAGAATCTTAACTCCTGAATGTTAATGAGTTAAGAATGTTCTAAAGGAATGACAAATAAATCTAATTGCATTGCAAGAGTATTTCAAAAAGTGTTTTGCAGGGGAGGCCAGCAATAATGTGATTACAGTAATTTCTTGTTTATGATCTCGTCGTCATATGACTGAAAAATTGTTGAGCATGATGTTAAACCCCAAGCACTTAATCCTGTTTATGATCCATGTGCCCGGTCTGAAAAGGTTTACTTGGGACATTAATCATTGCATTTTGTTTCATTACATTCTGGTTTAGTTGTAAATATGCAAGGATTTTTGTCAGCAACTTTTTTTCCAGTGCACCAAAACAGTTCATATTTCAAAAAGTACAGAATGATTCATACAAATGACTCTGCTTGCTTTCAGATGCCTCCAAAGGTCCCCAGCCCGGCTCAGTACCCTCGCTCGACTGTCACACCGCCTAACCCCCAAATGATGCCTCCCCAGACCATAGTGCATGCTCAGCAACCACCTCAGCATGTGATACAAGCCCATACACCTCATCAGGGCTACAAACCCCAGGCACACCCCCAGTCTGCTCCACACACCCCTGCACAGGTACCCATGCACCCTCACCCAGCACCGCCCCAGAGCTCGGTGACCCAGGGTTCGCAGGAGCCTGTCACAGTTACTGAACCCTCCCAGCCAGGGAATGCAACTGTAGCTGCACCAGTGCAGGATGTACCAGGGCAGAGCCCCTCAGTCGCCCCAGAGGCTAAGGCTGAAAAAACAGAAGAGAGTGTTGTCCCTGTTCCAAGTGGGGAGAAAGTCAAGGTGTCGCATCCTCAAGATGTTCCTGTTGTACAAGATGCCCCAAAAGAGACTGTGGCAGAGCCCAGCTCAACTGTTATAGAGACAGAAAGTGAAGAGCGGAGCTCTGATGTCAAACAAAACACAGAATCTGCCGAGTCAAAAGACTCGGCTGAAAAAGACACTAAGACTGTTGATGCCACAAAAGATGTTGGTTTAGCAGCTAGTGCCAACGAAGGAGAGAAGGCCCCTCCTGTACCTAAACCCGAGGCCACACAAAGTGCTGTAGTGAGTGAAAAATTAGAGAAAAGGACTACTCCGCCAGGGGATAGCGTTAGCACGACTGCCCCTCCTCCCGTCACAGCAGAGGTTAAACCTGTGACATCCCCACCCCCAGAGACGGACACTGCTGCCACCAGTCAGACTGGTTCCAGCGCTGATGCAGGGGAGGTTAGTGTAGAAGGCAAAGTAACCTTGCCAGAGGAAACTGAAGTGACAGAGCCAGCAAAGTCTGCTGTTGCTGTTATATCCAGCGAGGTAACAGAGAGGAAGGAAGACCGAGAGGCTGTGTCAGAAGGTGAGATGTATATGTTAGCTTGGTATTAAAGCAATTGAGTGTATTTTAACCCAGAAATAGTAAGCTTCCAGGTGGTGGCTTTATAACCCAAAAGTAACTTCCCTTTATGGCGAGATTAATTGATTTAAGGCCTGAAGGTACCATGGAAGTCACATATTGCAACAACAACAAAGTATGTGCAGGTTGTTGTGCCTACAATACTAGAACCATTCTGTCACATTCTCAAAGCTTTTCCCATGAGGCAAGACATAAAGTAGTGAATAGGTAAGGCAATCACAGTTCCAGGTCCGACTCCCCATGATGGTTGTGGTTTCGGTGGCACGAACTGTGTACATCAACTAGTGATTCCACAGCTTCCCCTTATCACTGCCTGCTGGGTATGGGACTTTGTGTTATTATGTACATTTCTCTTTGATCACATCTCAGAGTCCATATTTTTTTCATATCCATTTATACTACAATAATATTTTCTCAAGCTAAGAGAAATGCTGGAAAAGTTTGTATACAGGCACAAAAAGAAAAGAAATTAAAGTTGGTAAAATGTTTATATAGTCAGGTCATCAGCATCGTTTTATGTGGTCTTGCACGCAGTTAATAGGAGACCACTAGCCCTCGTTTAATCGAGGCGTATTACTATTTCAGTCGCATGTGGGAAAATTTGCCAGTGGATTATTCCTGGCACTAAGGTTTCCTACACCCTGAAAACTGACCACATAAGAGAAAAAGAGCGGCACTGAACAGTCAGTAAAATTTATTAAATGTACATCTATTACAAAATTATATTTAAAACACACTTATGTTGTTAACAACTAGAAAACTGTTTTCTCTTTGTGTAAGTATCTGTTCAACATGTAATAATGAACAGTACTAGGGTGTGAAAATATTAACACTGTATGTACAGACTGGTAATAAAAATGTGTGCCATGAGTTTTAAAAGAGCAACTGATGCAAGTCCATAGCTTGCTCTTCTTTTTCTGCATATGAACGGCTGTGCCTGTAAATACTCTTCCTTTTCACTTGGGTTGAAACTGTAATGCTGTAGTATCCATTAATATGGGATTGCTGTGATTGGCAGTGAATGATGTCAAAGCCTGTTTACACATTTATTGCTTTGTTGTTGCAGATGTCGAAAACATTAGTTCAGATTAGCTTATGATTAAACAATTTGGAAACAGTGACCTTAAATAACTTAGCTGCAAAACCTGCGCATACCAAGACAGGCTCTGAAGTACACAGGTAACATTTCCAAGATCACTTGAACTCATTTCACCCCACACACAGTTAACTTGCTTATTACATTTTAAAGAGATGTTCTCTTGACACCAACAGGTAATTAGAGAACACCAACATGTAATATTGACAGAGAATGAGTTAATATACATATGGACTGATTGTTTTCGTGTTTCTATCTTCAGTGAAAGCGGTGGCCAAGGCGAAAAACAAAGTGCGGGCCAAGGAGCTCAATGCTAAGGGAGAGACGAAGCAGGGTTCAGACATGGACTTGTTCCTGCCTGATGCACCAGTAAGTTCTGTATCCTGTACCATAAATTACCTAATGTTTGGCTTTCAAAAAAGCCAAACGTCTTTTGATGTGGAAACTTGCATTTGTCGAGTAGGTTATCACCTCCCTTACACCTTTATACCTTCATAATGTTTCCTTTTTTTAGATAAACAAAATTCTCAAAATCCTTCACCGCCTTTATGCCGTTTACTTGTTGACTGATGGGACCTCAATGACCAAGTGGTTAGCATGCCACCACAAAACAATGACCCAGGATCCTCTTGCCAATGCGATCCTTCACGAGTTTAAGTCCAGTCTGGCCTTCTCTCGGTTCATAAGTGGGTGGGAAGATCTGTCCACAACCTGTGGATAGTCATGGGTTTTCCCTAGGTCTGTGACCTGTTTTCTCCCACCACAGTGTTAGTCTCCGTCATGTAAGTGAAATATTATTGGATAACACCAATCAAATGAATAAACATTGACGGACAGTTTAGTCATTGGTGACTTTCTTGACTGGATGGAAAAAAACTTGTTTTCATCCGTAAAGTCAACCCAGCTATTAACTTAAACTTTAATGTTGCCCTGTGGAACTGTGGTTTTAAAGGTTTTAATGATGCAAGTATGTGTGGCACTCACATGGGTGTAGTGTGATCTGCCAGTTTCCTGCAACTTTGAAGCTCAGGCAAACTCAGGTTGGGTCATACCAAAGACTTTAAATGGTATTGAGTTGCTGGAGCTCAGTATTGAAAGATTAGAGCAAGGAAACAAAACCAACTGGCCCCATGTCACTGGTGTCACTGGGTGAGGTGTCATGCAGCACTTGGGCAGCAAGTGCCCTGCCCCACAGTATACATGCATGTACGTACATTTCATGATGGCTCCTCGTGGGATTAAATTACCGGTACAAAGTAAAACCCCAAGCATATATATATATATATATATATACACACACACACAGTGTAGCCTCACTGTAAGACGCCTCGATATAGCGAGCAATCGGATATAACGCTACCCAAATCGTGTCCTCCAAAGATTTGTGGTGTACTTTCAGGTGAGAACAGCTAATACTGCAAACGAATAGATTTTTCACCAAGAAATATATGTAAATAATGCGACATCATTTGCTTCATTTCCTACTGTTGGCGTGTGACCCATGTGATATTTTAGGCTTAAGCTTTTGAATATTATGTGAGTATAAGCAAAATAAAATGGATTTTTCTATGAACAGTGGAAGAGGTTGTTTCCCATTGCATTTTCTTTGTGAGCGAGTTTGATTCCAAAATTCACATGGGATGTTGTTGTTGCAGTTTGCTATTGGTGATTTTGCTCTCTTAAGTGGGTAAACATAAAATGAATCTCTTTATTAGAATTGTGTATCTCTCGATTTTAGTAAAACTGCGATAATAAAAGGTGTGAAAGCTTGAAAATTGGTCCTTTTCATAGTTCAGGCTGTTGTTGTTACCTGTACAGTTTCCATTTGTTCAGGTTTGTGGCCTAAGCCACTGCCAGTAGCAAAAGAGTTAAATAAAGAAAGGGTTATTTGATGTTGGCAACAGCAGCACTGTTGAGTTTCAAGGAAAACTGCCTCCAGTTATGCAAGGTATCATGGCAAGGATGTCATCCAGTATCAATAATTAAATAGGGAACAGTCCGCACTCATCGTAAGCAGTTGAACAAATCACCAGTGTTTTTTATCCTGCAAGATTTTGTCTAAACACAGCAGGTCAGCATACAGTTTCACATAACGTGGTGTGGAAACGATGGAACAAGAGGCTGTCTGAAATAAGGGGAGACAACTCGAAAATCAGTGTTTGTGTTTGCCTCCCCTTTCTTATTGGCAAATGGATTGCAGAAGAATTAGTCCTTTCTGTTTGTTAGAAAAGGATGGAACAATTCGCTTTAAAAAAGGACTTTGTGGTATCTTTTAATTCAAAGAAGTTTATTTTTGATAAGATTCAGGCATATTTTTGGTTTATTTTATGTCAGTTTTTCAAGAGACCAGGAAGATTTCAGAGATTTCCATGCCTTATTTTCTCCAAAGAGTATTGCCCAAGTCTTGTCACGGAATAACTGATTTATTAAACGCTGTCAAATGGGAAGAGTTCTGTGTTCTCAGCATCTGTCTTTCTGGAAATTTAACCCCTCTTCCCCAATTTCCGAATTTTTAGGTACATTTCATGTAGCAAGATATTGTGTCATCCCTGTATAATAAAGTCCTATTTTTTTCAGCTATCTTGTGAGTTGTGCGCTACATACATAAATATCTACATGGAATTTACTATTTGTTGAGGGTTTATCAGCATTGACTTAGTGTGACAATGTGAACAAGATTTGTTCTTGACTGTGTTTGGTGGCTTTAATAAGGTTTTCTTTGAGCTACTCTAGCCAAGTGACGCCAGATTGACCTCTTGCCAGGTGTCAGTCATGATGTGAAATTGACATTTAAAAATAGCTTGTAACCTTACTTGAGTATGCCAAGATAGTGAATAGCTCAACATGCAAAAGTGAAGAAGAAAGATGTTTTGAAAGCTTTTTCCAGAATGAAGCAGAAGCACACTGTTGTTAATTTGTGTCATCTCACCAAAGTGCAAAAAATTGGTGCACATCATGTGAATCTGCACAGGTAAAGCGTCGCATTTGTATTCAGAGCACAATAGTTAGATCTTGAAATTACCAATCTTATACACCATTGTGCTAAAAATTGTTATTCCACCTGCTTTCTTGTCAGAAGACTGGTAAAATACAGAAATTTTGCTATGGATATTCCCTCAGTTGTAAACAACACATTACCCAATGTTAAATGATCAGCCGATTTCATGGAGAAATGCCAACGTAAGCACCGCATTCACCAACACGTTTTTGATATGCTGCAGGTACATGCACAATCCTTTGAATAAGTTCACCAGGTTAGTGATCTGAACAGTCGTGTGACTATATTATGCAGATATTGATGTTCATTGACATCACTTTTCAAGAAATGACTCCCATCCAGCGGCATACACAAGATGGTGCAAAAAAAAAAAAAAAAAAAGTGGCATGTTGTACGTATGGTATTGACACACCCCACAATAACCGCATTGCAACTGTTAGTTTTACGGCTATTCCCGTTGTTGTTTGGTTATTGCCTTTGTGAGCGGACCTAGACTTTGCTCGAGTGGGTTATCATTGAATGTCAGCTTTTGCGGAATGAGGTTTTGTGTGGCTGTGTATTGAGTTGTGGTGTACCCATGTTGCCTGAGGGGGCTGTGTGGTACACATTTTTTGCCAGGATTATGTACAAACTGGAAAGCTGCTTGTCTTCCCAGTAATTAGCTGGTATACGGTATGTCTTGACAAGCTACAATGTGTAAGCTGCTGAGTGTGTGTTAACCACATGATTTAAGAGATTCAGCGTGAACTGAACGTGAAGCTGAATGCAGTTGCCATGTATTACTCCTTCCTCTCTCTCTCTCCCCTTACCTGGCTTTCACTGAAGTAAGGAATGTGGTAACAATTATATAACACTGCTCACATGTTGGCTCTCATGTCAGAGCTTTTCTCTCTCCACTACTGTCACGATTTAGCCCAGTCATGTGATAATATACTGACTGCTGGGGGAGGTCTATGTCAGAGACTAGTTATTGACCTACTTGCGAAGGTGGTGACCTAGTTTGGGGCAGTTGCAGAGAGGATTGTTCTGGATTACATACACCGACACCCCTGTGTGTGTTACACCGTTTGTTCAACAGTCTTCTGGATTTTCCTTCTGCGTATGTGTGTGAAGAGTTAAGGTGTAGCCAGTGGAGGTGTACCGTATACCTGGCCAGCTGTCGCCCTGGGTCTGTCAGCTGTATGGGAGAGTTGTTAATGCAGCTCTATCACTGACTTGTGGACAGACCAGCCAGCCAGCCATCCACCCCCACCTCCCTACCACATGGGACCTTGGTACTCTGGAGGTATGTAAGCTAAGTATGTAGACATGGGCCTGGGTCACACTAATAGCTCGATGGTTTCTGCAGGATATCTTCTCTCAAGTCTGGTGTGAACAAACCCCACAGGCAGTGAGTCTTAGGTCTAGCCTCTTGACATCAGGTAGGTGAAGAAGTCCCCCAACATTCCCCACCCCTCTCACAAGTTCATTTTCCATTACCTCAACCCCTTGTGGGACTGACTTAATCACTGTATCTACATGCCATGTGCGGACTAGAGGAACATGTGACTTGTGATCTGCTTTAGTGAACATGCAGCTCACTAGCTTCAGTCTTCACAGTTTATACAGTGTACGTGCACTACGAGCTAGACTTTCTGGCTTGTCAACATATTTGCCCGCAGGCTTCACCATTAGGAGCCATTTCCTGGTTGATTGAGCTTCTGTATGTTTACTGTTAAGTAGTAATTTTAAATTTTTTTTGTAAACTTGGTCTACATGTCAAGATTTCTTCCTAGGTTATGTCTAATGCATAACATACCTTTGCCAACTGCTGCTTCCAGCTCTGTATCTCACTTTAATACGCTTGTACTACATGATATTCAAGCCTTGGCTAACTCATGCTGTAAGAATTCAGCATGACACATGCTTGCATAAATATCTTTTGGAGGTTGGGGGAGCTGCTACCACTACACCCTGCCCCCTTGTTGATATAGTAGACTGGTCCATGTCATCAGTCAAGGACAAATGAGTTACATGTAGACTAGCACATGTTAAGAGGATGACTTGTAGAAGGGAGAGCAAAATGTATTCAGAACGCTGTTCTTTACTTTTCCCAACACGTGAAACATGTTTAAAAAATTGTTAAACACTGAAATCTTTTACTGTAAGAGTAGCTTGATATGGGTACAGAGGAAGTTGTAGTTCTCTACAAGCAAGCAATTGTCTGAAGCAACATGTTTAGAACATTCCTCAGCATAGCCAGAAAACATTGTACGCTCCATTACTAACCTTTAAACTTGCCTTGGTCTGTGGTCTGTAAGGTGTTCACAATGAATAGGTGAGGCTGACAGATTATTGACAAGTTACCTTTGACCTAAGAGGTTATTTAGTGCACATTTATATGCCTGACAGGGATTACAGACAATAAGAGATGGTAACAATTGTGGCTGGTTCCCTATCTGGGAGACGACGGACATCCAGGCATTTTGCTGTTTACTTATGTAAACTTTGTCTAAACAAAATGGGAGCTCATGCAAAACTGTGCTTCACGACATCGCAAGTGTAGATTTGTGTAGATTGCGCTGTTGTCTTGCATACTATAATTTCTGGTATTTTCTGGCCATAAATTGGGGCCTTCATGGCTAAGGTGATTAGCACGACAGCACAGCACAATGACCCAGAAGCCTCTGACCAATGCAGTTGCTGTGAGTTCAAGTTTAAGCTCATGCTGGCTTCTTCTACGGCCATAAGTGGGAAGGTCTTGCAGAAACCTGTGTATGGTCATGGTTTGTGTATTGTTGTGGTTCCCTAGGGCTCTGCCCGGTTTCCTGCCACAATAATGATGGCCCCTGTCATATAAGTGAAATATTCTTGAGTGCGGCGTAAAACACCAATCAAATAAATAACTAAATTGACCATAATGATAAGAGTATCGTCCGTTGATTGATTCCTATACTCTTATACATGATGTTTCATTCTGTTCATCAAGTTTCGTATTTGTAAATTCGTATTTCGTAAACAAGATCGTCAGAACAGGATAGTAACTGGGAAAGTGTTCAGGGTCCTGATTAAACATACATTAGATAAAAAGCCCCCACAACAGGATGTTTGTGCCCTTTACATCTCGTCTGTCATGTATAATTGGCCTCATTCTCAGGTTGTACAGTTAAAAGGTTATGATGCATATAGCTAAGAGTTGTGAAGAATCAGTGCATGTATTGTTCATGGGTGTGTTCAGTTTGAGGTAAACAATAGAGGGAAACTCTGAGGTGTCATACACCCAGTTGTTGTAGTTAACCCTTGGGGCTATAAATTGCTGCATATTTGGGACTAATGAATCCCAGATGATAGGGGCTTCAGGGCGTACCTATTCACTAGACAGAGGGGGGATGGGTGTGCAGGAACCACTGATTGATGATTACCCTCATTGTTTTTAGTGAGAGTTAAGAGTATTTTTGTATGTTCAGAAGATAAATCACAGCCCCTTACATCCCTGTCCCCTCCCCCTAGTGTCCTGCCCCTCATCTCAGCACCCCTCCCTCTTTTCACACAGCAACATAAACAGTACTCTCCTGTCTCCCTTACCACCACATAGCTTCACAGACACTGTCAGATATTTATAGCTACCCAAACCTTCAGAGTAGGGGTTGTATATTTCTGCATGTGCTCTGTCTGTTTCTATGGAAATGCATGGTAGAGGGTGAGGATGTAGTCATACTGCTGTTAAGGGGGAAAATACCGTACCTCTGAGCTGTTTTCAGTTTTGAGCGCCGAATGATGCACTGCGCAGTAATCTAGAAAAGTTTGTCTCCCATCACAGAACTGCCAAAGTAAGTTTTGAAAGCTAGGATGTTGAGATATGTACACTTCAAAGTGTGTCATTGTTTATTTTGCTGTTGCAAGCCTCTAGGGCAAATGTGATACTGTCTAGTGTATATATGGAACTTTATCTAGCGGAGTTGCCCATGAGGGCCATGATCTGTTAATGTTGTCTGTTTTGCCTGTTTACTGGGATGAAAACGGCAGTTAGGTATGATAGACAATGTTGCTAATACCTGCCCGGGAGAAGTTCCTAAAGGCTTTTTGTACTGTAACATTTTGAACTGACCGTAGTAGCATGCTGTTTGACATCCATGTATTGGCTTGGTTCTGTCTGTGAATCTAATATGCCTGTCGTGCTGTACAGGTCACCTTGTTACTTAAACACAACCAGTGTGTTCTTACTGAACACTGGGAACGGTCTAAATAGTGAGGTCTTCAGCTGACAGTTTGATGTGAAATCTTGGCTGTAAGCTAGAAGTGACCCAAAGAACGAACCATGCACATGGTGGACCTGTCTGTGTTTAGGGTATTGCCCTTGTACTTGGTGTGGGCCTTCTCCATTGGGCAGATCTGTTATGCTGTCACCAGGCTGGGATGGGTCACTGAGTAGCAGCTTTATAGCTGCTTATCAGCAAGGTCCTGGGTGTGGGGACATGTAGTCTGTACATTGACCAGCCCTCAGCTGTTACTGTGGGTGTCTGTGTGAAAATCCATAAGGCAAGACACATGTTCTGTCAGGATTAGGCATGCTCTGTAGGCACTTCTGTTCTATTTTAGTCTTCCTACTTCTGCTAAATTCCCTTGTACTATCCTCTGTTCATGTCTGCACTGGGTTGATTATGGTGTGGGACTGTTCTAATTTTACATCCGCTATCCCTGTATTTCCATACTTTTACTAACCACATTTCACGTTCATCAGCACGCTCTTCATTTCTCCATATTAATTCAACCGAAGTTAAAAGCCCTGTTTCTACTCATATCCCTTGCCTCTGGACTTCAGTCACTTCTGGATTTGACATTTGTGACATGTAGACTTTCATTTGGTGGTGTGTAGCATGAGAAAAGAACTGCCTGATGTCCGGTAGACCCAGTTACATAAGGAGTAGATGTCTCTGATTTTGTACATTACCCAACTCAACATGTGACACCAAACCCCTTATTGTGTTTTTATAAAGTTTCCTTAGTAATTTCATGTTTGTGGCTAGTTGCACGATAATGGAGTTGCACTTTTTGTTCTCTATTGTTGTGGCTGTGTTGGGTGGAGGTGATGAGGAGAGATCTGACTGTATGCTAGGATTTATTTAGTTATACTGCAGTAAATGCACTCAAATTTGGCCCTCAAAAAGTATAATTGTTTGAATGTATTACTTCCGATGCCGAAAGCTATATTTTTCCAATAAGATATTATTCTACCATCTGAACAAACTGAAAAACCCCCAAGTATTAATAAAACAGACAGGATCATGCGAAATGTGCACCAGAGTTATGGGTGAAATGTTAGGTTGTTTAGGCTAAACATAATCCTGTAGCCAGATCTGAATTAATAGAATGTCTGGTACTCGTCACACTTTATTACAGGCTTAACCATAGTGTCTGGCAGATTGGCCCTACCTCGTTCAGCGTGGCAGAAAGTGACTTTTTGTTCAACTGGTTTTACCACTCCATGAAAATCAGTTTGGCCTCCTGTTCAAATTGCATCCATGCAGATCCATTATGCTCCCCTGTAGCTTTATCGAAGTAATGTGCACCACTAGAATAGCCACAGTGCATAAGACGTCGTCAAATTAGCATCCAGACGCTGACAGTGGCCTTAGAAGTTTGAAGCTACTTTTCACAGCCAATAAAACAGCAACATTTCAACATAAGACTTTCTATGTGGCGTTTTCAGTTTCTCCATTTAATGCAGTAATCATGCAGCCGCTAGGACAAAGCATAGGCTATCGAGTGAAAATTAGCCCTCACCTTCTGTCTGCTGTGGGATGCTACAACATTCCTGTTTTAAAAATGGCGTCCATTTGAAGTGCGAATATCTTACATAGGTTCCACTTTATTAGGATTCCAACCTGAAAGCTTATTCTTGGTCGAATTATCATTTGTGGAATATGCTTTGTCCTTTTTCTAGAGAACTGGAAATCACAGCTGTTGTGTCGTCGTCATATGACTGAAACAATGAAAAGGTTGACAGAGATTTGAGATTTCTGTGACATAACAGTCTATTGTTTCTAACACTCTGATAAAGCAATGTAGACTTGACATACACCCAATAACAGGATTGAACCTGACATAAATAGATGGACAAAAAGGTGCTAAGTAAGAAGTAGACGGTTACATAAAACCTAAGCTAATCTAACCTGACACTAGACGCATAATCTGTTCATTAATGAACATTTTGACATTGTCTCTAAGTATATCTGATAACAGAATAATGAAGCTGTCAACAGGCCTTCTTAGCCCTCCTGTGTTTGTTTTTTTGTTAGAACAGAAGTATTTTGGGTTTTGTATGAAAGCAGGAAAGGGAAAATGATCAGGTGACACTTAAATTCAACTGTATTTAGCTAGAGGCTCTTCACCTCATTAAAGATTATATTTAAGATAAATAAGAGATTGGTTTAGCATGTGTAAAGCTTCTAACAGTGGAACCCTTCAGAAAACATAAATTATTTTTAGAGTAAATACATGTACATCTATTTGGGTAATCATGCATTTGTAAGCCATCGTTAGCTTTCCAGGAGGAATTCCTGCAAGACCTTCAGAACATTACCAGCCATGCTGGTTTCCCATAGAGTTAAATTTAGGAGTGTTCAGTAACTTAGCAGTATAGTGAGGAAGCCCTTTGTTGATGATGATTTCATAGTTCAACAGACTGTGCCAGTGACGATTACTGTTGCATTTAGTCTTTCGCTCCTATCTGACTGGCAAAGGGCTAAAGGTTCTCCTGATGCGAGATATCTAGAAATGTTTGTTCAAACGAAATCTTAATTCTTACTGAATATCCACAGCAGATAATGAACGATCAGTGATGTAGACTGACCTAATAAAGCACTAAGTGAATGACCTGCAATAAAGTGTTGAAATCTCCTGTTTCATACCAGTATATATTGCCATGTACCACAATCTTCCCATGTCCATCTAGGGCACACTTTTTTTCTTTTTTCTTTTTTTTCTTTTTTTTTTGTTGTGTGTAAAAAACAAAAGTTATACCACTGAATAGCTAAGATATTAAACTGATATTAACAATAAACTCATATTTATCAGATATCTAAAAAAACTAGCTAGGGTACTTATGAGGGATATGATAGGCTTGTTTTGTGTTTTTGTCTGGCTTGCTAAGTGGAAAATTGTAAAAGTTATGTATGTTATATTCCCTGTCCAGTGTATAGTCTTGATGGGGTTTTGTATATTTCATGTTTGGGTTGCTGTTTGTGCTATGTAAAAACTGAAGATAGTCATTAGAAATTTTTATTTCTGATAAATGTCAGGTAAGGCTACCCTTTATGAACCGTCTCATCACAGGACTGTAGTAGATATTGAAAGTGACATATGCCTTGATTGCTGGCCAGTGGTAAGAACATGCAGACAAAATGGTACAAATAACAGCTGTGTATTGCTATATAGATAACAAGTTTTAAGGGGAGGAACATGTATGAATATGTTGGAAGTGTTAAATACACTGATGAGCTGTCATGCATAGAAGAGTGACACTCGCTGGGGAAGGAGATAATCTGGGATTGGAGATAATCTGGGATTAAGGTAATTAGATTATTATTAATCCCGGACAGTATTGTAATGTAATTAACGAATTACTTTGTCAAGATTTCATTAAGTTTGTTGAGTTGGTTAACATAATATATTACTCTTGAATTGAATAACCTCCCCATGCCCCCAACTTATCAGATGTCTTCTTGACAAAACTTTTACATTTAAAGTCATATTTTCAAGTGAAGATTGTAACTCTCAGCTGTGAGAAAGTTATATTTGTATTTTGTGAACATTTTTTGTGTACACACCTTCTGTGTGGAGGAGTTTCAGTGTGCAGTCTTATTGACTGTGATTGTGATGTGTGGTTGTTGAGTCATTATACATGTAGAATATTACCCTTTTGTATGGTGGGTGCTAACTCTGCTTTTGGGCCTGTGCCATTTAGACAGCAGAGGGGCTTCCATAGTGAAATTGTGTGTGTGGTGGGTGGGTATGGTGATGATATCCTGGCCTGAGAGTGTTTGAGGCTATTGTGTAAGCAGACACTGAACTATCTGGTCTTCTTATGAATACATAATGCTAGGAGGTCAGTCACCATGACCTGATTTGGGCCATGGACATATTGAGACAAAGGGTGTTGTGTAACCTTACACCCCTGTGGAGAACCAGCTGTTAGCCAACCATGTGGGCCACACCCATCTCCTCCCCACCCACTACCAGTCTTACTCCCCTGCACATAACAGTGGCCTGTTCTGGTCTGCTTCATTCACCTCTGCTCAGGGACACCTGGGCATTTCAGCAGACCAGGACAAAATCTGCTGATCTCAGCACTGCCACATGTACACAGCACCCAAGAGAAAGGCATGCTGTTCATTGCAAATCCTTGTATGGGCTGTACAAGTGTAGTGTCTACTAGTTAGGTAGTAGTGGTGTGCTCAGGTATAGCTGACACTTTCATTGCCATGTGGCCATAGTTCTGGAACTAGGGCTATCAACTGGATTATACTTTCTCTGGAGTACCTTAGGTTGTGTGACTTCATTTTTCCAGTGATATGGCACGTCGAAAATTCCGTCTGAAGGTGAGGTGTATAGGAGGTGAATTTTGTTATGAATGTTAGCCCTTTTGCAGAGTTGCAAAGACTTGGGTGATACCTGTTTATGTTTTGCTTATCAACTGTTGAATGACAGGTGCTGTATTCTGTAACAGAATTGTATTACTTCTGTAAATTCACACTCTGATCTGCTTATGTTGGTCATTAGCCATCACCTAATTCAGAATTGAAAACTGTGCACCTACAAAGCATGTATGTGGAGCTATCAACACAGTTATAATTTGTCAGTACCACAAGGCATGGGGAAGTCTTGGCTTGTTGTTTTCCCCATGTTATCAAGGCTGTTCATTGCGAAATGCAGCTTGAGGGGAGTAAGGAATCGGGTGCGGTCATATGGTGGAGCTGTGTTAATTCATTGAAGAATCGCAGTAAACCTGCCAGAAGGTGAACAGTAGCCACAACCGCTCCAATGGTTACTGAACTAATATACATACCATCGTCACTCAAAGGGGGAAATCGTCACCGCACCATTCAATTTAGGCCAGGTGTCGCTACAACTGCGTTCCGTGTGAAGCAGAAACACTGGGAAGCAACACCTGGCCTAAATTGAACAGTTTGGGGGCGATCTCCCCGCTTTGAGTCCGATTGCATTTGTGACTATGGTATGTTTGCACCGTAACCATCAGAGTATTTGCGGCTAAGGTCAACATTTGACAGTCACCTCCAGATTCTTTACAACTTGTTTTGAAAAGGGAATACATTGGAATACATACCATGTACTATATATACTGTAAATCTTAAACTTTTTCACATGTTTGCAAGGTGCTGATGAAAGCCTATTCTGAAGGCATTATTCTGTGTTGACTGATGAAACCATACTTTTTGTGATGCCCTGAAACTGGCCATTGAAACCAATGTAGTTTCGTCTCCATAATCAGTTCAAAAATGTACATAAATTTCACTGAAATTTGACCTTTTATATGGAAGGAGGTTGAGGAATTAGGGTATGTAAAATTGTCAAAACTGCCAACCGACCTCGCGAGTCCAGTCTTTATACCTGCTTGGTTGTCATTCCAGCCTTCAGGCAAAGCATAACACGCATTTTGACAAGGTCATGTATTTTTTTCAAACATGTGTTGCCTTTGCTATGATGGGGACCTATAAATATACTGGTATCACGAAAGTGAAAGTTGGTTGTGTGCATTATAATGTTAATGTTGATAGATGTACATGTACAGTGACAAACAACTGTTTGTTATATTTTACCTTTCGGGAACGTAGAAGTCTTCAAGTGGACATTACTTAGATTACAGAATGGGCAACCAGCTTCAGCATCTGTTATCTTTGGGGGTTAGGACTGCTAATATAGTACTAAAGTTTGTTTGATACAAATATGTTGAAATATTTTGATAAAATTACTAGCTTAAGGTCAACACAATGATCTCAACCTTTTACCTCGGGACACTGGTCACAGAAGCCTCTCTGTCAACACAATGATCTCAATCTTTTACCTCAGGACACTGGTTACAGAAGCCTCCATGTTTTTCTTGCAGGCCAAAAAGGCTGATGTGGATTCTGCTGGGAGCAGTGGTGTGGAGCCCGAACCCATCGAGGAAGCCCAGGATAAAGAGCCTGCCACACCTGTCCACAGCTCTCCACCACCCACAATCATGACCTCAGAGGAGGGCAAGGAAGTGAAGATTGAGAAGGCCGAGGTGCCTGTAGATAACCGTGTGGTTGAGGAGAATCAGAAAAATGAGGTGAAGACCAATGAGAGTAGCAATGGTCCGACCTCAACACCAGCTTCAGCACAGGAGCTGAAGTACCAGTACAAAGAAGGTAAGATTGCAGCTACATTCTGTAGTCGGGCTGACTTGTAGATCTGAGCACTATCTGTCTTTCCAGCTTAGCCTTCAGATCGTTCATACACCTGGAACTTGGTCCAGTTGCCGGCACTGCGCTTGACCTGTCACCAGCTGTATACCACAATAACAAGTTTCTCTTGATATCCAAGTAACTTTGATTTGGTGTGACCTCAGTATCTGTGAATAACAAGATAATACCATTGTAGTTAAAAAAGACCTTCAGCAGAATTCAAATTTTTCAAGCCAGAGTGGAGAATGTAATGATTTTTAGTGGTAAATGTGGTAGCAAGGCTGTGAACAGTCAACTTCTGGGCCTACTGAACTGGGACTTGGTGAGATGCAAGAAATAAACCGAAGGGCTGGATGTAAAATATTCAAAGCTAGATATGAATTTCCATGTAAGCTTTGTAGTTGTCATTGACTAATAACAGGAAAAATGGCAGTTGCTGACTGCAGGCATTCCCGTTTCTTCTACCAATTAACCAGACATGTAGTATAAGTGAATAGTGTATTGAGTAAAGATTCTAATACCAGTGAAATTTATTATTATGTGCAGATCAGTGGAGCCCACTGAATCCAGAGGGAAAGAAGTGCTACGACCGTGCTTTCTTGTTGGAGCTCCAGTATTCTACTGAGTCAGTGACAAAACCAGAGGGCTTGCCCCACTTGCCAGATGTTATCTTGGATGAGGTAAGCCAGAGCTGACATTCTTTGTTAATATTATGTACTGAACATTAAGAAGTGCACAGAATCAGATTTGGCTAAGTTAAGATGTTTTTTTGGTGACCACAATAGTCAAACCCTATTCTAGGGTTAAAGATGCCCTTTTCAATTCAGAAGGGAACTTTATAAGGATGAAAGTGCTCACCATGACCTATTTTGGTCATAAAATAACAAATCATTTACAAGAATTTTTGCCTTACTTTCAGCCTCATTCCAAGAAGAGCAACAGGTCTTACGATCAGTCATACCACCAGTCCCGCACTGGATCATTCGATTTCACGCCAGGATTTGTTAAACCATCCCCAAGGGTAATTGTTGAGTGGAAAATAGTTTTCCGTGAATCGATCTGTGTAACTGGATGGAAAGTATTCACTGGACTGAGCAAAAAATAAAAATCACTACTAGTAAGATACGATTTGTTTTGTAAGCTGTGTGAACCGTATTAAAGGACTTCTTGTAAGTGAATGGGAAAAATCCCCGTCAACCTGCTAACAATGAAGGATCTTTAGGGGAATGTTGTAAGGGCTTCCCTGGTATGCAGTTGAAGTCAATATAATAGGCACACATAAATTTAAAAAATACTTGTTACTATCTATGGATCCAAAGTGATAAACACTTGTAGGTTCCTGTATTCCAGTGTAACTATGATAGACTGGTGTCTAATGTGAGGTTCATCGAATCGAACAACATGGACGTCACATACATATTTTTGGCTGTATTAAGCATTCACTGAAGTTTATCAACAATGCGTAATTATATTGGGAAACTTAACTAAAATGTGTAGCTTGACAAAATAAAAACGAGCAAAACTTATTTTCTATGTATCTCCATCAGGGCGGGTCCTCGAGCATGGGAGGAGGTGGTGGTAAAAACCGCAGTCAGCAGGGTCGTAAAGAAGTCAAGAAGATTACCTCAGTCTCTATACAGCAGGATATCAAACTCCACAAGGCCGAGAATGCCTGGAAACCCGCCCAGTCAGTGAGCAAGGATGACAAGAGCTCAGACAAGGCCAAAACTGATGTAAGATCCACTGATACACACCTGCTGAATGTGAACTTTATTTTCGATGACCATAACAGCTTTCAGCAAAATTTTAGTTATTCAGCTGGATCGCAGCAAAAATTTTCTGACAAGAAACAACTGAAAATTTAAAATATATTTTGAGACAAATGATGGCTTTTTGCCATGTGAAAAATTGATTTCCAGTTAGTCATCTCATTAAAATATTGTTTTTTAATTAAAATTCCTGGCGATTTCTTTTTGCAGGATTTATACAGAAGAGTGACAAGTATTCTAAACAAGCTTACGCCTCAGAAGTTCTCAACGCTATTACAACAGATGACTGGGCTGAAAATTGACACGGAGGAGAGGTTAAAAGGCGTGATAGACCTTATCTTTGAGAAGGTAATTACTTGATGGGATTTTATGACTCGAGTTTTGCTTAGATTTCTTATAAACTCAGGAGTAGTCACCTTTTGCATTAAACTCTGTCCACTGTGAAATATCATTTGATTTATGGTTGACTCGTAACGGGCTACATAAAGGGGCTTACATCATTGTACAAACACCGCCTTTTCTGCACTAATTAGCAGGTTGTCTGCTGCTGAAATATTTTATGAGCACACACATACATGTTACATGAAGAAACAAAAAGGAGTGCATAGCTTTTGGCCACTTTTTCAAGGGTGTGAAGGAGTTTTACAAGTCCATTAATGAAAGCTGTTTTCTCGATGTTTGAACCATCGAGCAGAGATTGGTCAGTCAACTCCATACTTCTGCTGGCCCTGGCTGATTGATCCCTAACCACAACAGACAGAAGGTTTTATGCCTGGAAATTTTATCAGGAACCTTGCAGTGGGCAATGATTTGCGACACAATCTCCACTCTTCTGTTTTCCGATAAATCTCACTGTCTTCATAAAAGTGACAAATTCTGCAACATTAAATGAAACTGTCGATTAATTCAGATCAATTCCAACATTTTTGAAACCCTAGAATTCAAGAGGTTAATCTTAGTCTCAGAAAACCTATTGGTATGTTCAGTTAAGTTTTGCAGTATATGATGAACAAAGTTATCCCTGTCAGACATCATAATGGCGACAAATAATTCCTCGTTTCTGATTACTGCAGAATGTAACCCTTCAAACCTTTCTTCCTTGTATCAGTCATTTGTTTGCCATGGTAGTGTGACTGAGCTGTTCTGTTCTGTTTACAGGCTGTTAGTGAACCAGGTTTCTGTGTAGCCTATGCAAACATGTGTAAATATCTTATGCTGGTGAGTATAAACGCATTCATGGAGAAATTTTGGCTCTTCAGTATTTCAACGTCTCTACATGGCACAATTTTCTCCTGATCTCTAGCAGGAATTCTTATATGCCACTGAGCGAATGCCATAAGCATTTTGATAAGTCTCTCTCTATGGGTGGTCGGGTGGGTGTTTCATATGGTGAAATTTAGTGAGCAATGTTCTTCAAAAAAAGAGTTCAAATATAAGTATATGTATTGTTTATTTACGGGGTTCAGTTTTTCAGAGAACACTTGTTCATTTTTTATGGTATAAAGAAACTTCCTGATGGATTAATTGGAAGTTGTTGAATCCTCACATTATTTGCAGTGCAGTATTCAGTGTATGAAAGGTTCTAGCATTGCAGTTGTTTTTCATATATACTGAAACTATTTGATTGATAATATTGAAGTAAACTAAATTTGTTCCAGCTTAAAGTACCTTTGGAGGGTAAACCTGGGGAAACGGTGAATTTCCGTAAATTACTGCTCAACCGATGCCAGCGGGAATTCCAGAAGGATAACAGGGAAGAGATAGAGTACAATAACAGGATTAAAGAAATAGAGCAAGCAGAGGTGAGTGGAAGGCTTTATCCTCGTATCCTTAGGTGTGGACTGAAAGTTCTGTCCATAGGTGGTGTTCAATATGGCTGCCTTCACCTGGAGATCTAAGCAATTCTGGATAGTTATTTGACATTGTACTAAATCCCTGCCTGTGAGAGAGGTGTAGTCCAAAGTTCCTTCACATGTATTGGCGACATGCAATATTGCCAGAGTGGCATTAAGTAATTATCATTCGTTCATTCATGTGGAGTGTGGGTGATTGGGTGGTGGATTTCATTCTGTTGATGATGAATTCTATTTTCCGGAGATACTGATGAAGGTTTTCCTATCACTAGACTGATGACAGAATGTTCCTACCATGGAGGGGTTTTATCAGATTTTCACATTGTGTAAATCATCAGACAAAAATATTTTCTTGTCTGCAAATTATGTTGATGTCAGAAAAGTATAACCCGTGACATTTAGCTGAATCTCTATCAGCTGTTTCATTGTGCAGATGTTTTTTTCTCTAAATGAGGACTTCATGTAAAGCATTTCAGGTGCAAATGTCCATTATCAGCTGTGATTAATGGTTAATGTCTAATTTTGAATTCTGTTTACCAGGAAAGTCTAAGGCCACAAATGATGGAGGAATTGGAAATCGCTAGTACAAAAGCTCGCCGACGATCTCTAGGAAATATTAGGTAGCTTTTGACAGCTTGACCTACCCTTCTTGTCTCTTAACAAAACCTTTGTGTGATGCAGACTGATCTCTAGGAAAAAAGTTAACTCTGGAAAGGCCTTGCGGAACTTGGCACGTTCTCTTTTATGTAAAATAATCTCTTTGTACATATACATTGAAACAACAATAGAGAAAGACTAAAGCTATAATTTCCTTCAGATTTCTATCTGATATTTAGTGTAGTCATTTGTTGCAGTTGTAAAAATTGTGGTTTTCAGGTTTATTGGAGAGTTGTTTAAATTGAAGATGCTTACGGAGAATATTATGCACGAGTGTGTCCTAAAGCTTTTGAAGTCGCACGATGAAGAAAGTTTAGAATGTCTCTGCCGTTTGCTGACCACTATTGGAAAGGAGCTGGACACAGACAAGGCGAAGGTAAGAACCTTGTACAGTCTGAAGGCCTGGGTCAAATACAGTAGATAGCTCTTGTCAACGACTGTGGATTAGGTAGCCAGTGATGAATACAGTAGATAGCTCTTGTCAACGACTGTGGATTAGGTAGCCAGTGATGAATGAAGTTATCCCTGTCTGAACAACATGTGGACAGTTAATTCCTCGTCCTGAGTGCTACGCGGTTTTCCACAAGAGACTGTCAAGATTTTCCAAATCTAAATGAAAGTCATACAGGTCTTCAAAATGAAAATGTTCAAGCATAAGCCTTGAGTTTCCAAGTAGTGGAATTATTTAAAATATCCTGATAAATACCATTCTTCGTAAATACTGCATTTCACCTTAAGTTCAATATGTAAAAGTTACTTACTCAAGCACATAAGTGCCTTAAAATGATATTTTTTATCTACTGTTTATCTAGTTTTTGTGATATGAAATAAACTCCACAGAAACTCAAGTGGCACTATGATGTATTGATAAAAATCAAGAAGAAACATTTCTTGAAAAATGCTTAACTTTCAGTGAAATACACTAGCCATTGAGTTAGACCCCATTATTAGTTGACCCCATTATGAGATGACCCCCACCTATTCCCATGTTGCTGTTCTCGATTTCAGCCTCGAGTGGACCAGTATTTCCAGCAAATGACCAAGATTGTGGCTCAGAGGAAGACCTCCTCCAGAGTTCGCTTCATGTTACAGGACGTCATCGACCTGCGACAGGTTGGTTGTTTTTTTTGTCGCGTGAAGTTGTTACTGTTATATATTGTAGAAGTTATTGTCATTGACACACGAGAATTGCTGGATATCTGATCTGCAGCCTGTGATGAACAATCTAATCCCTGTCAGATTATATGATGGTGACAGATAATTCCTCGTTTCTGAAACCTGCAGAATGACAATTTTATTCAAATATTATAATAGATATTTATTCCTGCGTTTTGTCATGAATGTAAACAGAAAATATTTGCCAGAAGTTTTAGAAAGCAAGGTAATGGAAAGTCTTCAGAGATTGGAATACCAACTTATTCTGAGATTGGAATGCTCCTTACATCAAGAAATTTGAAAGCTACAAAGATATGGTTATGAGTACTCTGTAAAATGCTAATCGAGTAAAAACAAGAATGCAGATAGGATTAACACATTCACCAATTTTGTTATCAGAATCGTTGGGTTCCACGTCGTGATGAGAATAATCCCAAGACGATTGATCAGATTCACAAAGAAGTGGCGCAGGAAGCCCAGGAGAAGGCAATTCTCATCCAGCAGATATCGTCCCAGCCTATGCACAGAGGCGGTCGTGGAGGACGAGGGGACCGCGATAGGGGTGAGTCAGAAGGCTAGCTCGGCTGGGCGGTGGTGGACACGAACAATAAGCTGAGAGTACAGCTCGGGACAAGGGTGTTGTGCAAAACCTTGCTATGCCAGGGAACTTTTAAAATTGCTTTGAATTGACGATTGTCAGCATCCAAAAATGTCTGGCTTACCTTGTCAGTTTAGATGTAGGACACTAAAGTCTTTACAGACAGAATTCTTGTTCATGATTGAACTGTCGATAATCATATTGATGCCCTTGTGGGACAAATGCCTTGGCATGTCAAACCTTTAGTGTCGGTTTATCCTGAACGAAGACTGCGAGACTGAAAAGATATTACATGGACTTTCAGAACAGGCACAACTGTGATTATTGATTAGCAGTTGAATGGTGAGTTTATAATGTGATGTTTCAGGTGGCCGTCCCCAAGGTGGAGGGAACATGGGAGAGGATGGCTGGAGCACAGTTGGGGTGAGGGCCGCTCGGGCCACCATAGACCCAACTAAACTCAAGCTCTCCAAACCAGTAAGTTCTACTTGTAACTCTTTTGTTATGTTTCTGCATATAGAAATGCTTCTAGATATTCTACTGTATACTCTGTGCCTTCTGCAAACATTTAAAGAATCAAAGCCTTAATAGCAAAATACACAAAATACACAATGTCAGTTTTAACCAGACAATTGAAAGGAACCAGTAAATAAAATAAAGGCAGAAATATGTAAATTAAGTAGAAAGTCTAAAAGGGATCATATTTGCCTATTGAGGTTAAAAGACCAACATTGACATCCAGCTTTACCCTGGCTCTGTCTGTGTGGCGTATGGGAGCTGAATACCCCTCCCCTGGGGCTAGAGGTAAAGTCCCCTTCCACGATGTTGGAGATTAAAGTATTGTCCCCTGTTAACTCAGGCGTGGACAGAACCCTGCATATTCCATCAGCTTCCCGGAGTCCCTCTGTGGACTGTGACAGGGGAGATAAACCATGCAGGGTACAGATAATTTGCATAGTAATATCTTATAAATAAGCATTGTTCTGCAACACTAAAGCACAGTGAGTGAAAGAATATTAAACAATATTATTGAAGTTGACGTTGAATTGTTGCATATAAATATCGTAGTCTTGGGCCCTTTATGCTTGCTTTACATCACTGCGACAAGAAGACAAGTTTGATGTTTAGAGCCTGTGAGAACTTAGTGGGCTTATTTTGTGTTAACCTGATCACTAATGTGTGCATTTCTATTGATATGTATGCACTGTTTATAATTGGCATTCATCAATAAAATTTAGGTGTCTTGTGAGTGTCTGTGTAATAATGGAAACAAAGATTTAGACTGTTGTTTGATGGAATGGATGTAAAGGGAACCTAGAGATTAGGGCATGCACTGTGAGGAATGAGTAAATGAAGGACACTGCTATTGATCAGCAGAGCCCACTTACCATGTTTTAAGAAAGCTTTGTATGAAATGATTATAGCCCGGCTAAATCCTGTAACACAGCTACCTTTGACGGGTTATCTATAACATCATTAATAAAGCTCACGCAGATTGACTTTACAAATGGTATTATTCTTAGCACATTTGCTGAAGCTGGTCAAATGTCCTAAATACAAGTTAAGCAACATTTTATGCAGTGCTTTTTGTGCAGTACTGAACATGGCGAATTGTGATTCTCTTCAGTCTTTGTGGGTGTAAGAAAGCTGTGTAGGGCTGCATTTTCCTTATAAATCTTGCGATATAGGACTTTATCATAACTGTATCTTGTGTACTATGTACAAGAGAAGAAAAACCAACATTGACATCCAGCTTTACCCTGGCTCTGTCTGTGTGGCGTATGGGAGCTGAATACCCCTCCCCTGGGGCTGGAGGTAAAGTCCCCTTCCACGATGTTGGAGAATAAAGTATTGTCCCCTGTTAACTCAGGCGTGGACAGAGAGCCCTGCATATTCCATCAACTTCCCGGAGTCCCTCTGGACTGTGACAGGGGAGATAAACCATGCAGGGTACAATTTACTAGTTATTCTGACACCACCTACCAGCAATACACACCACATAGGCAGTAAGAATTTTACTTTAGCCTAGCGACAACAAAAGTTAATGAACATAGCTTGCATTTTATTGAATCTTTGTAAAACTTTTTTTCCTCAGCAACATGTCGATGAGAACATTCAGCTGGGCCCAGGCACACGGTTTGCCAGTTGGGGTAGGGGAAGCAGTGCAGGAGGCACCAAGTCCCAGGAGGCGGATAGATCCTCCAATCCTGGTAACAGGTCAGTTACCTCCCTTATTTGTCACTATCTCATGCAATTAATGAAAACTAAGTGGGGCCATAGTCTTTTCTGATGAACACGTCTTGTGTGGCTTACAATTGTGGTAGAGAACTAAAGCTTATTTTGCCAACATGCATGCTTGCTTGTAATACACCTGTCCAGAAAGCATTAGTTTAGGTCCATTGGTAATGCTTTGTTTGTGAACCTTTGTGGAACCTCAGATCAAGTTTGGAAACAAGCTGAATCTGTGGGTAAGTTTTGGATACTTGATAAATTACATTCTTGCATGACCATAGTTTCCATGAAATAACGCCTCCAAGTATTTTCCGAGTTTGATAAAATCTCGTGTTCAGGATCATTTTGTTTAATCTCGGAACAAACTGGATCTTTTATTCAAGTAAAATTGCTAAAGCAAATTATCTGGTCTGACGGTAATAAATATAAATATAGCTGCCTAGTATAGCCGGCCTAGGTGTCACTTTTGGTTACCTTTATGGTGTCCATTTATAGATGCGTAACCAACTTAATTAGAAAGCCTACATTCTTCGTAGTCATCCGTGCATTGTAAGTACAGTATATAACATGCATATGTAGATGTTCCAAAGGGAGTAAATGGACCCTTTGGACGATTTGGAATATTTGAAGGCATGCATGTCCCCTCTTTTTCAACACATCTCAGCGATTTTCAGCACACACAGTACATGTACAGTGCTTTGCACTCAGTGATTTTCAGTTCTACAGCAATAACAGTTTTGTCACAAGATCTCCAGATATGGTGGAAATTGCGCTTTTTTGCGATTTCATCGTAGTTTACTGCAAAACAATACGTCGCAGGAAAGAAATTAGTACAGATTCATGATGAGGATGTTATACTATGTCAGGCAACATGCTTTCAGTGGTCATACATTCGTCCTAGTCATAAATGCATCCTATAACAGGACATCAAAGTGCCAGATTTGTAAATCAGCCTTTGGACAATTTTTCAAGCACTGCAACTCCCGCTTTTATAAGGACACTTCGATGATTTTCCGCACGCACACAGCCCTTTGCACCCAGTCAATTTCGGCTTAACAGCTGTAACAGTTTCCTGTCACGTGACATACAAAAATGGGGAAATTGTGTTTGTTTTTTTTTTATCACAATTTGTGACAAAAATATCCCTAGATATAGCGATGCCAGGGTTCAAGCCGTTATTGCCGGCCTATACCCTGTCACTTTGTTACTTTAATGGTGTCCATGTATAGATACACAACCAACTTAAGTACAAAGCCTACATTCTTTTCGTAGTCATCAGTGCATTGTAAGTACACTGTATAACATGTATGTGTGCCAAACTGAGTAAATCGACCTTAAGACAATATTTGAAGGCATGCATATCCCCTCTTTTTCAACACAGCTCTGATTTTTACCACACAGAGTACATGAATAGCGCTTTGCACTCGGTGATTTTCAGTTTTACAGCTGTAACATTTTTCTGTCACATGACCTGCAAAAATTGGTCAAATTGCGTTTTTTAGCGTTTGATTACAATTTGCAACAAAAATATGCATCGAAGAGCAAAAATAAGACCGGATTCGTCATCAGGAGCTCAAACTACGTCAGATAGCATGCAACGAATCATTAGATTCAAATTTTTCTTTTTTCCATGACATCACATCATATGTGACGTCATTCAACCCAAAATGACTGCCAGAACATGTGACTTGGGTGACCCAACTTTTCACTCATAAGAGTACATCTCCGGATCTATCACATAGCAAAGTTTCACGCATTTCTGTTGAGATGTTTTAGCTGTTGAAGTTTTTCAAGTTTGAAAAATGAAAAAATGGGGATTTTTTTACATGTACCACTACCAATATGCTGGCGTCACTTCAGGCTATGTAAATTAAGGGTGAACAATAAATTTAATGTTTGCCCACCAGGTTTTCTGCCCTGTCATCAAGAGGAGAGGATTCTCACGACCCCCGCAGTCGAGGAAGGGGGCGGGGCATCAGCCCAGCCAGATCGGATATGCGCTCCCGGAACTCCTCTAGTAGAGACCCTCCACGTTCCAAACAAGGCCCACGATCCTCGATGGAGATGGAGCGACAAAGTGCCCTGGCTACGGCTAAGTATGTCTATTTCTGCTGGTCATTTTGATGCTTTTAGTCATTATCATGCTTTCTTCAAGAAGACTTAAGGATTAAAATGAATTAAAAGATAAGCAGTAATCTTAGCTGGTGCTTTTTCCATCTCTGTTTCAGTGGCAGATTTTCAATATTTACAGCATCATAATCATCAATGCTATGCAAAGCTTTGAAAACATTCATTTTCTGATTTTTGCAATCAAAAAACTGGTATAGAATTAGCTGACATTTTTTTTTTACTGAACTAGATGCTCGTGAGCACTGAAATGCTGGCAAACAGGTGTAAATCCTGATTCATTTAGCCTATGATGAATGAAGTTATCCCTGTCTGAAAATGAGATGCGGACAGTTAATTCCTCGTCCTGAGTGCTGCATAGAAAATCTTACACATTAAAACATAAAAAGTATACTACTCCGTGCATCAATTGATTCGACGGCTGTTGTGCAAGAATACTTATAAATGATCATTCTTTAGGTCTTACTCTGCCAGTGGTCGAAACACTCCACCTTCCCGCGAGGATAGCCGAGAAAACAGCCGTTCTCGGGAACCTCGGCGTGAAGAAAAGCCTGTTTCTGCCCCGCCTCCTGATATGAGTGATGAGGAAGTGGAGAAGAAAACTAAAGCCATCATGGATGAATATTTACATATACAGGACAGTAAGGTAAATGACTAAAGCTGATGTGTAGCAACACAGACACGTTGTGACCCTTGGTGGAGATGCTGGACTTTCATTTGAGAGGCCACAAAGAGTTGATTCAGTTCCAGCTTTAGAGTGGTGATTTTCTAGATATTGAGTGACGAGAATATGGTTAGATGTAGCCAACGATGAAGTAAGTTATCCTTGTCGGAAAATCCGATGCGGGCAGTTCATTCCTCATCCTGAGTGCTGCAAAGGAAATCATTATATCTTCAAACATTTAAAACAGCAAATTAGGTACTGAGATTTCATTTTCAGTTTTTTGCAGGGTGTCAGATTTACAAATCCAGTGTTCAATCGCAAAAAAATTGTGGGTTTTGGCTCTGTGGTAAAAATACTTTCATTCTACCAGACATTGAAGGTGTGGACTCAGTCCTAGTCAGACAGACTGATACAAAAGTTGGGCTCTATCAGGGTCAGCGTGCTGTAGATTTACGTGACTAGGTTCAAATCCAGAAGCATTTGTCCAATTTTTATGTCGCATGGTAACTTATGTATTACCTAATGTCTGAAATGTGAAGTTTTAAAATGCTTTACTAACAAGCTCTTATTTTTCTATGTTGACAGGAGGCTGAAATGTGTATATCAGAGCTACGCTCTCCTGAAAATATTTACCGCTTTGTCGCTGCGGCCCTGAATCATGTGATAGAAAGATCTGACGTAGCTCGTAGACAAACCGGCAACTTACTTCATGATGTCGTCAAAAAGAAGTTAATTAGTGTAGATTGTTATGTGAAAGGGTGAGTTGTGCTGTTTGATTGGTATCTATTTTACCAGTATTTAGACTAGATAAACAAAACTTGCTTCTCGGCATTGCTTTTAAGTATGAGATGTGAAATGCATTAACTCAAACTGGTTGGACATCAGCCAACCTAATTTGACACTAAGGTTTAAAGATTTGAAGTTTTGTGGAAATGAGTAATTCACATGGTTTCATTTCTGGCTTTGGCTGATCTTATCCACCTATATATTGGAGCACCGTATTTAACCTAAAACTTGGTATGTAGAAATGCCCTTTCAGAGGTGCATTAAGCCATTAAAATTTTCCTTTTGATGCCAACACTTAAGTTTTCCTCATAAAAAAAAGTCGCTTTTTACATAAATCTCTTAATTGACCCTACAACATGGGTGAATTAATTAGAATCAAGCAAAATGTGTCACTTGAAAAATGCTAAACTTAAGGTGATACAAATCATCTAAGTGAAATATTTTCAATTGACTACAACATTGAACAGCAGTCAGACTGATAAATGAACTTGTTTGCTTCTATCAGGTTAGGGAAGGTTCTAGAGTATGCAGAGGACATGGAGATTGACATCCCTAAAATCTGGACATATTTGGGCGAGCTGATAGGTCCCATGGTCCAGGATGGCAGTGTCCCCCTCAACTTCCTGAAGCAAGTCTGTGATCCACTTAAACAGAGCAACAAGGCTGGTGTACTCGTCTCTGAGGTGCTGCATGATGCTGCTCATCGGCTGGTCAGTTGTTTCCCTTTTTTATAGAAACTTGTCTGCACAATTTTCAACTGGAATCTTTTGACTGTTTTTTTTTTATTCAGAATGATCATGACGAAACCAAACAATTTCGGCATTGATTATTCAAGTGACATGGGTATGTCAGGCTTTCTGTTTGTCTGTGAGAACATGCATGAATTTCATTGTCTAGGACATCAAATTTTTATCTTTCATGTAAGACATCCCTTTCGTATGTTAGTAAGCTAATCACTTTATTTATTTTTTTTCCCCCCAGGGCCATTTAAAAGTCGGAGAATTGTGGAAAGCCTCTAGCCTTGTATGGACGGATTTCGTTCCAGAATCAGATGTTAAGCAGTTTATTAAAGATAAGGTGAGTTCATTTGTACTATCAGTCCCAGTAAGAGATGAGAGAATGGCAACATTCACCAATTGTTGGGTGCAATATTTAGCTCATTAATAAACTTGCGGTCAGTTTGTCAGTCCAGTCCAATACTCAAGGCATCAGCTAGTGGTAGTCGATTCGACTTAGAATTGGTAGCGGCTGTCCCAACTAAATGCAGTGAACATTGTCTTTTGTTTTTCAGAAATTAGAGTTTACCCTGGCGGAAGAGGCCCAACCAAGAAGTGCCTCTGTCTCCAGCGAGAATATCCAGTCAGAGTTAGAGAGACTTCTTCTAACCCAAAACAGTGATAATGAAGAGGTGTTTGATTGGATCGAGGTAATTAGAAGCCTCATCTACATAATCTGACCTACTGCGGAGGTTCAGCAGTTATAAATGACCATTGTGGTTTGTTTTTGAAGAATTTGATTATTATAGATTAAATGTAAGACATGTAGACTTCTGCAAAATTGTCTTCAAGCCTCTCCTAGAGGCCCTAAGACCTTGTCAGCTTTTATTGCAAAAATAATATACTACTTTTTCTTCTGTATAAATTCAACATTACATGCTGTAGGACAGACATCTTATTTCTCCTTGTTCTTCGGAACCATGTTGACTTGAGATCTGAGCACTAGAATTTTATGTGAAAGAGGTTATGTAAATGTCATTGTACTAAGGTATTTTAATTACATTTTGTTTGATGTTAAATGCACAAGTGAGAATTATTCACTTTTAGATTTATGATAGGAAGAAATTGTGAGTGCCTCTGGTAAACAAGTGACCTTGGCCAAATTTCTAATTTACTTCATTGGTCTTCATGTCAAAGAGAGAATCTCACGTATATGACAGCAACCCGCATTATGGTGGGAGGAAACCGAGCAGAGCCAGAGGAGCCAATTTATTGAAGAGATTTCTCCACTTATACAGACATGCATATGTTGCCATATTGGTGAAAGAGGAAAACTGAGTAAATGACCCAAGAACACAGTAAAATCTTTTTGACCAACGCCTCAGTAAATGAGCAGCAGATAATTGCATTTGTCATTTATTGCTTTGCCAGGGTAATGTAGATGAAGAGAATGTGAAGTCCCCTCAGTTCATCAGATGCCTCATGTCCCTAGTCTGTCGTAGTGCTATCAAAGGTATGTGACAAATTTATTAGTAAGTGAAAGAGTTGACAAATTTGACAAATGGTTTGTGAGAAAACTAGTTGATGCACTGAACAGCTTAACATAATAAATGAGCAAAGTAACAACTGTACAAAACATTGCCCTCTTTTCCTTCTGTCACAGTGCAGAGTAATGATAATTTATTGCGAAAAATGACACCTGTGATCATATGTTGACACCCCATTTAGACCAGAACTACAAAAGGGACATTGTTTCTGTACTTAAGGTTCAGCGCCTGCCTGTAAGGTAGACGAGACAATAATCAAAAAGCGTGGAGTCCTCCTCCAGAAGTATCTCGACCATCAAGCAGAGCTGGAGCTACAGGCCTTGTATGCCCTGCAGACATTAGCCAATAAACTGGAGTACCCACAAGGTATGTACGCTGTCGGCTAATTTGGATACACAAATCCAAGGCTTCACATTAGAAACGTAAATAAAGCCATGTGGTGTTGCTTTGCCATTCATTGAGCAGGGTCTCGTGGGCAGTCCAGTTATTTTCTGCATGCTTAAAGTTCGTGTACATTCCAATGAGTGAGCTACCGTATTGTATAAGGCAACATTTTGAACCTATATATTGGAGAACAGCCCAACTTAAGATCAAGGTCATTGAAGGTGCATTTTGTAAGGCTTGGAAGCACTGTTCTTTACTAGATTCAATCAATTTTCGTTCAGCTTTTACCAAGTTTGCAACTAGTGAAGATGTAAACCTACTTATCTGGTGTAGCTGAGGTGAAGGGGTATTTCATGCGTTGTATGGCATTTTCTTTCTTCCAAACACTAAGTCTTGTTGTCATGTTGTAGGGTTGTTGCGGTCATTTTTTGAGATTCTCTATGATGAAGACATTATATCTGAGGATGCATTCTATCAGTGGGAAGCGAGCAAGGATGCTGGTGAGCAGGAGGGCAAAGGCGTGGCGTTAAAACAGGTGGTGCAGTTCTTCACCTGGCTGGGCGAGACAGAAGACGAGTCACAAGAGGACAGCTGAAACGCGCCACAATTAGGATTATAATTATCGTCACAGCTGTGGTCAGCAAGACCACGTGCAACAGATTCGCGAAAATTCATTTATTACAAGTTTTGCAACGCTATGTACAAGGCGGCCCACTTTTCTGCACATGCCATCTGGAATTTGGAGTTGCTGTATATTTATGAAGCCGCGTGTGGAATCGAGTTTAGGACCCCTGCTTCCTGGTTGTTGTTTTTGTGAATACTTATTACTGTTGAATAGTACATGTGAATGAAGATATATCTGTACGGCAAATGGTCGTAACTTAAATGTGAAATTCAAAGGGGTTTTATATTTTGAGTTAATTTTTTTTATTTTTTTTTTTTTGCTCCATTTTCAGGCAAGAGAAAAATGCCAACTGTTTTTTTTTCTTTTTCTTTTATTTTTTGCATACATACTCGTAAAATCGTATCTCTGACATGGACAAACTCTGTTTGGGGAGGAGTACACTGCGTGAAGCTGGTGCTGGCCAGACCCAGCTAAAACAGGGGCGTATGGGGCAGCCCCTGATATCATCTGGTGCTAATTCTTGATGGCTTGGACCTTCTTAGGAAATACGTGTGTGGAGTTGAATAGCTCTTCAACCCATGATATCTTCCTCTTTGTTAAGCAGACCACATTGAACATTTTTCAGCGGAGACCAGCATATGCATTTTTTTTGGATTCAAAGCTGAAAACCTTCTTTAAGCTTAGGTGATACAAAAAAGCGGCTCAGTGGTATAAATAATGCGAGAATTTTCAAGCCGATTTTGTGCCCATAGTGTCATTGTGGTTTATATGATTTCCCCTCCCTAAAATGTAAGAGGGTTATTTTCTCTTTTCTCTCGCAGAAGTGGAGCATAATGTATATGCAACTGTTTACACTGATTTGAAAACTGTATAATTAGCAAATTTGATTTCAGATGTTGTAAATTGGGTGGTAGCCTTCATTGTGATTGATTATATAAATATTAAAAATATATATATATAAATTTATATATATATTATATTGATGAAATTGGAATGTTGGAAAAAGCTGCCTTTGTGATGGATTGCAGATAAAGGACTGTTGTATTGAGAGGACTTGAGGGAAGATATTTATTTGTGTTTGACCATGTTCCCCGCGAAATGGTGGTCACAAAACCTGTGTATTGACACAAGCTGACAATTGGTGAAAATGGCCTCTTACTTCACGGACATGTTCCAGTAAAAACCGTAAATGGAATGCTTCAAAACCGGGAGGACACAGAAATGCTGTGCTTGTCCTGATGGGAAGTGCGTTGCTGAACTCTGCAACAGGACAATTGGCCTTCCCAAGTATATTCTGATCACCTAATTAACGCGGTCAAATCAACAAGGGCTGTAAATAAATTTAAAAAAATGATAACTTAAAATGTTCGTGCGTGTTTTGTGTATTACTTCTAATTGCTTATGTGCTATAGCCACTTGCCTGTGTTATTGAGTTTATGGTGTGAAATTCATTTAAAGAGACCAAACTGGAATTTTTGGGCAAAAATCAATCAGCGCAAGTCCAATGGGGTTTTTGTTATTTCAGAATATCACGAATAATTACCTTTACAAACTGTCAGCCACGTTTGTGCAGGTGTGACAAAGTTCCTAAGATTTGTTTTGTGTATCATACTTTTCAGACTTAAATACATGGTAAATGTAGTTCAGGCGATAAATTGAGGTTTTCCTAAACAGTTTGAATAGATTAGCGAATTCGGATTTTTCTTAAAGGTCTGTGGTATAGCCGCTTAGACGAGTTTACCTTTATCATGAGATTCGCACGTTTTGGTATTTACTCATGTTCAGGGGTACAGTTCACGTTGCAGGGAGATTCCTCATCGCGTGAATAATCTCTTAGTGTTTCCCCGTTGGCACATGAAGAGGGGCATTTATCTTTCCGTACTGCCTTTTGTGCGGACAACTTGCTGCCTGGCTCCGGGGTCACGAAGCTATCTTAGATTTGTCAAAATTTCAAATCGCTTCAAAATTATTTCTGACGTAACAAGGGCACAATATTGTTTGACAACGTAAATTCTGGGTAAACTATTGTAAAACAAATTTCAGTTGAAATTACGGTAAGGAACATACCAAGTTTAATGATTTGTCTTCGTGATTGCTTCGTGATCCCGCGGTCTGTGGAGCAGGTGAATCCTGTTCCGACCCTGCGAATATGACCTGGCGACAGTGGAGGATGTAATAGCAGGAATAAACTTTATCATGGCTTCATTAGTTTTTTTCGACCTGGAAAAGCTTGCAGGTGTAAAAAATAAATGTGCGTTTAAGGAAATAAGATCAGGATATGGATATTCCTCGTCAAGCACGTCTTGCTGTTTCTTCCTTGAAAATTTAGCCACCTGATAAAATTAAAAGCTGTCGACCACAATTACGAGATTTTACCGGCGGGCATGTCTGGTGAGTCATAAAAATGAGTTTTGTAAGACGTTGTCGGCCAATTTATGACTCGCAACAGTAGCTGAATTCCTCATGCATGAAGAAACGGAACAAAGAGCAGATGTGTTAACGTTGGCCGGTTTTCATGTCTCGGGGTTTTTTTTTTCTTTCTTGCCCTACGAAGGTAAAATAAAGCCTGGATGCTCAACGCATACTTCCGCCTACTGCTTAACGGACAAAAAAGTTTTAGCAAGACAGTTGCATGAAGTTTGTAGGGTGGAGATAGCTTCGTGGAACGGGATAATACATAGCAGTGTTTGCAAATGCTTAAGAACTTCGACATGCTGTGCTAAATTCTGACTGGAGAGTTTCCACGTATGTTTTAGCAAGTTGTGGAAATAGTCACGGCGTTGCAGCGGACAAGGTATGAATAACCATGAAGATGTGCAACAATGCATTTATAGCACATAATTTCAGTGTGGAACGCATTCAAATTCCTTAAATAACAAAGTAGTGTGGGAGGCAAGAAGAAACAAGAATTCTATAGGTGTGTTCATTTTGCGTGGTTTTCAACCATGAAGGTCAATATGTGCCAATGGCTGGTGGTTTAACCCAACACTCCTGTTTCTTCCATCCATAATATTGACTGGCAACGATACGTAAGTGAACAATTTTAGAGCCTTATTATTCTGTTGTGAAAAAAAGGAAATAAATGTGAGTTGGCTCTATGAAAATAGTGCTACTGGCAGGATGAATTTTATAATTGATCTAGAATGCTAAAAATTTTCAGGATTTTTTATTTTTTATTCTGTATACATCGTATTTAACTTGAAATGCTTATTATATGCATGGCCAGTCAAGCCTCCATTACTCACTAGTGTATTTCTCTCAGTATGACTTAACAAAATATGACGCCCTTGTCTCTAGGCGACTTGTTAAGATAGTGAAAAGAAGGGGTGCCCAAAATTTATCCGACCATGATCTGACCGACCCACCGACAGACACAGACAGACAGACACACGCAGCGAAAATAGAGCTTCTTGTTGCAGTTACAGGCCCCGATAGCACAGTTGGTAGAGCGTCCGCTTCGGGAGCGGTAGATCCAGGGTCAATCCTGGGTCGAGTCACACCTAAGACCTTAAAAGAGAAAGTTGTAACTTCCTAGCTTGGCATTCAGCATGAAGGCGATAGTGCAAGGACTGGTTGACCCCTATCATGCGGGGCGCCTTACTTGTCTTCAGTAAGACGTCTCGGTGAAGCAGCACTTTATAAAAGAGCGATAGTCCTGCAACATGGAAGCACATTACATGCAGTGTAAGGATTCCTTCGTCGTCTGAAAAACTGAAATATTTTTAAGTACGACGTTAAACCCCAAGCACTCACTTACTCACTCTTGTTGCAGTTGAAAGTCACAATTCATGGATTTATCACCGAGAAAAGTCAACTGAGACTGAGCTCACGCAGCATATAGGTATAACAACTAATACAGATATATATGTACTACTTAATCTTAGCTTGTTACATTATGGCCGATAAATAAATCCGTCCTATTATTTTTTCTTTGATTTATAAACCTTAATTCTTTGGTGGGTTAATTGCTGTTGGTCATTGTTTTGGACACTGGTCTTATCATTAGATCATTAACATAGAACGTCAATTGGAGTTGACGATTGGTATACTAATATTATGACGCCCGAAGTTTGCAAGATAACCAGTTGTTGTAACCTGTGATACACTGTTACTGAGTAAACTTTCAAATACACAGAATTTTTTTCATCAGTAAAAACGTCTTTAATGATAGATATGAATTCATCGATTTCCGTCACCTGAACTGTTTGAAATGCAGACTTTGATCGTGACAAACATTAGCGTAACAAAGGTCACGGGCCCTGACGGCGAAGAGGCCTCGGATATACTTGCCCCCCACCCCTATCCCCCCTTTTTCACGGGCCAGGAAGAATTTGATCCGACAGGAAAGTATATACTGTAGTTCTGTAATTTTGTAATTCTAAAATCTTCCACATTTTAATACTGTACTAAAATGAACAACAAAAACTAGGTAAACATCCTCGTTTCTTAACCAAACAGATAAAGTACATACAAGATTGATATTTATTTATCTATAACTGCGCCTGGCTTAATACACAGCTTTGGCTGCTACACAATTTAGAGCTAGATTCTCTTTGGTTTTCGCAAATAACGTGAAGTACAGGTACATGTAAGAAAGTGTTAAAAATTATATTGAAGTTTAGAAATTCTTTATTTTCTCTCGATCAAATAAGGTTCTTTTACGAAGCCTTTTACAAGTGAACAAATTTGCCAAAGACACTCATCTGTGGCTGTCATATAAAAGTTGGGGTCCCAACATTACACTGAAAACCACGACTCCCAAACCCAACACAATGATTGTCAATTCTTTGCTCCGTAGTCTTTAAAACCCTACATGTACGTCTCTGGGCACAACAATTGACTTAACTGAATGATTGACAACTGGTCTCTACGACTATCTAGGCGACCCCTGGTCACATTTTCTCGGGTACACTTTTGAACCGCCATTCCCCACCCGGCCCCCCACAAAGAATCTAACCATGTCGAATTTACGCCTCTATACTCATTAAACCCCACGTCTCAGAGCTCCATCTTTGAATGTCTGTTCAAGTATACAGGTACGTCTATGACAATCTAAGGTCCAGGAGAGACCGGGGCCTATGGGTCCTATGGGGCCACTGGACCCCTGCCTAACGTGCTGGGATACCCGTTAAAAACGTCAGAATATCATTTTTACGACTCTACCTTTCAGACCTCCACCTCCACATGCCACAAAATAGATGAGATCTCATGTACGGATAATCTAGAGTTTCGGAGCTTCCGGGGCCTAGGTGGCCCCTGGACCCTTGTCTGATGTGCTGTGATAGTTGACCCCCCTCCCCTCCATCACATTTAATTTCCTTCCGTCGGTGGTTCTCCTCCAAGTTCTGATCGATTTCCTTCATTCATAAACCTAGCCTCAGTGGAATAAGTGAAAATTATTTCAGCACTGCATTAAACATCAATTACTTGAATTAAATAATATGCATTTTTATTTATGAACAAAATAATAAACAATAAAATATTTCGTCAAGTCACTTTCGGTTTATATGAATTAATGTTTTTTCTGCAGGAAAATAGAATGAAGATGTATTTCCTGTTACTTATCATCACATGCTTCCGTCAGACAGTCATCCCAGTGACGTCATTCAGTACGAATTCCCGTCAAACATTCATCCCGATGACGTCATTTAAAGCGAATTCGCGTCAGCCTTTCATGTCGGTGACGTCATCTACGAAATCCAGTCCGACATTCAACCCGATGACATCATCTAAAGCGCATTCCCGTCCAATTCTTATCCCGGTCACGTCATCCAAAAGGGATTCCCGTCGGCCGCTCATCTTCATGACGTCATCTAAAGTTAATCTGACCGGAATTCTGTCAGATCGGTCGAAAAGCAGGCTATCCAGAAACTTCACTCCAGCCGTTAGCGATGTTAGCGAAAATAAAGCCAGCAACAGGAGTCAGGAACTGAATGATAATATTACGCTCAATGCAGATGACAGAGCGACAATGCAAACCTTCCGGATTGTCGAGTCTTTTGTCAGAAGAGTGTACGACCCGATTGTGAACCTGCTCGGGTTGTTGAGCTGCATCACGACATTGGTGATTCTGCGAAGCGACATGTTCAAATCCAGCGCTACTGTCTATATCAGAGGAATAGCCTCCGCTAATCTCTTCTCAATACTAGCAGCCATTGTCCCTATCCTTCACAAATACGACGCCATCTCAGCAAGCAGATCCTGGCAAAACTTTTACAGCTATTACGTGGCATATCTTTTCCCATTTAATTTTATTTTCATGGCCGCAAACGCTTGGGTTGTAAGCGCGTTTGGAGTAGAACGTCTAATAGCCGTTTACCGTCCACTTAGAGCACATATTATTAGTAGCGAATCACGGGCCAAGAAAGTTGTCATCTGTATTTTCATTATGTCAGTTTTAACCAATCTTACACGTTTTTTTTCTATTGCTGTGAAGACTAAAATCGATCCCGTTACAAGCGATACTTTACATGTATGGTATTATACAAAGTTTGGGAACGACAAACTCCATATCAGAATCGAGTATCTGTTTTATGCTATTGCAGTTGTCTTAGTGCCTGTGATATTGGTGGTTATGGTAAATATCATGGTTATTCTAAAACTCCGTTTAGCACAAAAAACACAACAAACTTTGAAAGCAGCTAGAACCAGCAATGCTAAAAGCAACCGCAAAGTTCAAATCGAGCGGGTTCTTATCGCAAGTCTCTCTGCTTTTGTCATTTGCAATATCATGGTGGCCACGACAGTGACAACCGTGGCCGTTCACGGACTCGGCATCTTCCGGAAGCCGATACTGGAGTTTCTCACACGAGTTTTAGTATCCACCATGTTTTACGCTCTGAACCCCTTACTGAACTTTGCTGTCTACGTCTGCTGCTGTACCAGTCTGCGAGATGCTGTCAAGGATCATTTCTGCTGCAGGACATGTTCACGAGACAAATATTTTCGAAATTCTCCAAGGAAAAGTAGTGCACAAATCCCCACAGTGACAGAACGCGTGTAAACCATCAGATAAATGGTTTTTAAAATTAGATTTGCTCTGTTAAGCGAATTGCATGACTGGCACGCTTCTGTTGAGGATCCTTTTGCTATTTCTTTGGGGCTTTAAATTATTCTCTCTCAAACTTTCCAAAATTCCATGACATTGATTTTCAATGAACCGTTGAATGGACTTACATCAGTGTATATAATAGTTATATCTTTCGTCAAAGAATAATAAATTTAGTTATGATGGATATCCATAACATTAGTGCAGTCTATTTGCTGATTGAGACGCACTGTTGCAACTTTCATTGAATCTTGGTAAAATACCCCTACTGATATAAATGTTTCAGTAAGTGTTGCATGTACACTTGTAACTCTTAATTCATGACATTTCCCGAATGTAATTTCGCATCTTCGCCACTTTTCTATATTAACTAAAGGGAGAAGTTTGTTTGATTCTTAGTTAAGATGAAGTCGGTACGGGGACCGCTTTGCATTCTTATCATTTTGAAGTTTGCTGCAGCTTCCGGAAACTATTTGAGCAAAAACCATGATAATATTGTTCAAATTGGGCGTAAGGCTTGGGAAGTCGAATTTGATCTGTAACTTTTTATGGCAAAGTCATGTACCAGGTTGCATTCCAGTAGGATGGGCCGTTTTGAAAACAAAATTCCAGAAAACTGTCTGGACAAAATGGCCATAACTGTGTCCAGTTTGGATGCGTGGGGGGCTGTCTAATTTGGACGCAGGGGGAACGGACAATATATTTTCCAACTTTTTCGCACTTATTCTGTAACCTGGTAAGGTAAAGGCATGTTGTACACATTACCAACTCAGTTCTATGATCCGTTTTTGAAACAAATTTCCGGAAAAATTTGTGGACGTAATTAGTTTCATTAGGAATTACAAATTAATTAAGGTAATTTATTTCAATAAGAGATGCAACAAGTAAGCCACCTCAAAGTTTCGGATTAGACGATTGTTTTCCCGCGCAATGTTGATTCGGGTCCAAGCTGGATTGATCATCGTTCTGTTGTAATGCACATATGTATATGAATACGATTTATATGACGGCAGCCAGCATTATACACACGACAATCCGCAGGTTGCTGAGAGGCCTTCCCAAGCATGGCCGGAGAGGAAGCCAGCTACCCCAAATATCATATCTATACAATTTAAATGCATTGAAATCAGCGCCAATGCAGTGTTGGGGATATCTGGATATAGAACCCTGGATTAAGATATTCACAGATAGAGCATAATTAAGCCTATGGCGTTGGGCGTCAGAGTAATAATATAGTGCAATATCAAACATTTTTGGACGAAAAGCAGTATATTAGTAAGAAATGAACTTAAGGTGAAGAGTTGGTTAGCCATATGGGGGTATGTTTACCTATGCTTTTATTTCAGCCTAAAATTATCCCCGTGGAGCTGCAGTTCGATCTGCGCAATACATTGACAAAGGTATTACTTATGGATAACATATTTAAGCGGAAGAAAATATAGCAATAGCAATAGCAATATAGCCTAGGCTATAGGCTCCAAGGCAAGAGTTTTTGAAGTATCTTAAAGTAAAACAACTATGGTGCACACATGTACAGAAAGTGAGGTTATAATGTCGTTACACCCTTAGATGGCTTAATCTCGGGGCACAGTGACAGTATAATCGGTTAAAAAATAGGTCAAGAATTTTCATGTAACCAACCATTACAACCACAACTACAACATCAACAAACGCCGTCTTTCGTGTTAGGCAACAGGTGCGATAGAATCACAATAATTAACTGTCACTGAGGAAGACGCACAAATCCAAGGTAAATGTTAAAAGTATTAATATTGATTTCGTTTCCTTTATTGTCAATAATTCATTTTATTTTAGAAGAAAAAATTCAAGTATGGTGGCGTGCAGATGGATTATTCAGTGCTTAGTTTTCGTCTCCGTATATCCATGGCGGTAGGCCTATATATGGAAGGACGAGCAACTCGCCCAGTCAGCTGGCAAGACAGACCCCATGTGCCTTTCTACTCAGAATGAAATATTCCATGACCACACAGCCTTTGATTTTCCATGTATGATACCGTGCCCTACAGTGGGCACGCCAGCCAGGCTTAGAGTGAACTCCCAGGAATAATGTTCCATTGTGCGCACTAGCTTTGAGTAAAAAACGTCAACTCCAAATTCTGCGCGCAGCACCGATATAGTAAGATCATATTTTTGCGTCTAAGTCATCATTTAAATCACATCTATGCGACTGTTGCTTGGGAAGATATAGTTTGTATAGGACAGTGATATTTAGTCAGCTATTGGGAACATTTTCTAATTTTTGGCTACTTTCCGGTGGGCTGAGTATGATCAAATTCGGTTTTTCAGTTAGCATTACTTTGTGCGATTTACCATAAGGCAGACACTTTAATCAAGTCCTGTTGTGTCGATATCGTACATTGAACACTTTGAAGACACTGAGTTGTTCCTCCTTCCATATACGTGTATACCTCCATTTTATATCTTTTTTTATGTAACCACTGTTTTGGGGAGAGGTTTGGTCAGATTACTTAAAGTTTGTTAGAGTTCACTTTCCTGTGAACAATACACATTTAGCTCTCTCTATGGGTGAAAATCTTTGCATGAAATCATGAAAAAGTGATTCAGTACAGTGTAAAACATAGGTGAAGTAATTATATAGGATTGAATAATTAATACCAAAATTACAGATTTACTAATATAACTAAATACTTTGTTCTCTCTGTAGGTTCAAATCAGACAAAAACTGACAACTTTGCTCACACAAATGTGCCTGGGACCAAGGAATCTGCCCTGGACTGTAACACCATTCCCTGTGCTGTGTGACACCATTTCCTGTGCTGTGTAACACCATTCCCTGTGCTGTGTGACACAATTCCATATGCTGCGTGACACCATTCCCTGTGCTGTGTGACGCCATTGCCTGTGCTGTGTGACACCATTCCCTATGCTGTGTGATACCATTTCTTCTGCTGTGTGACACAATTTTTTCTGCTTTGTGACACTATTTCTTCTGCTGTGTGATCAACACCATTCCTCCTGTGGTAATGTTTGAGGAGGAAGATGATTACAAGACTTGCCTGGGTTGTAACACCACATTATCAGAGCCCTACATCAGGTGTGGCGTCTGCATGACTCCGACCACCCTTCTTTGTTTGCATTGTTTTGCTCAGGGGTTTGAAAATGACAGTCACTACAGCAACCATGATTATGAGATTATTAAGACAGACTTCGCGTTATTTGAGGATCACTGGACAGCAGCAGAGGAGTCTGATCTTCTGAAGGCTGTGTCTGACTGTGGGCTTGGTAACTGGGCCGACATTGCTGCTCAGATCTCATCCAAAAGTCCAGAGGAATGTGAGCGGCACTACACACACTGTTATATCAATCATCCTGCCACCCCGTTACCAGCATTCCCTGAGCCAGAATTTCAGCCCAAACCTCTGCCCATTGTCTTTAAGCTGTCAGATGACCCACCACGACCTCTAGAATCATCAGCGTTGTGCATTGAAATGGCAGGCTATATGGCTGCACGTTCCGAGTTCACCTCAGAACATGACAACTTTGTGGAGCTCGACCTGCGGAACATCACCCTGGAGGAGAACGAAGAGGACATCCTGGAGGAGCAGCTGAAACTGGCCGCGCTACAGGTGTATCAGAGCTGTTTGATGGAGAGGCACAGACGCAAGAGGATTGTGCGCTCCTATGGTCTAATAAACTACAAAAAGCTCTCTGTCCATGAGCGCAGATTTGAGAAAACGTTACGTCGTTACATGGACCCTCTGAGGGCAGTAATGAGGCTGGTGCCACCCTCAGACTTTGATAAGTACTTGGAAGGCTTCAACTACAAGGAGGAACTGAAGCGAGAGGTGGAACATCTGCAAGAGTTCCGGGAAAATGGACTCACACAGCTGAGACATATGAAAGTGTACAATCACCTGAAACTGAGACGAGAATTGGAGCGGTCGAAACGTCACATGCTTAGTGACATTCTTGATCACATCCAGGATGAGACGGCATGCCAATCCTGGCTGCAGAAACAGGCTGCCCTCAGCAATGGCGTCAAGTACTTCCCTGTTACTCATCCGTCAGTGCCAAGGAAATCAGCTCCTCCCCTCGACATTGTCGGACTTCCAGGCTTTGAGAAACTGAATGAGGAAGAGAAAGAACTGTGCTCATCTGTTCGGCTGGTCCCTGAGGCATATAATGAGTTCAAATCCATTCTTGTGGCCGAGTGTAAAAAGGTCGGCAGTTTGAAACTTGCACAGGCAAGGGCTCTCATAAAGATCGATGTGAATAAAACCAGAAGGTTGTATGACTTTCTCTTAAGCCAAGGCGTAATAAGGAAAGACTCCATATGACCTGAGCTACTGTAACATTTTAAATTTGCTTTGCTACGGTGGCTGTGAGTTCAAGTCCAGCTCATGCTAGCTTCCTCTGTGGTTCTAGGCTGGAATGTTTGCCAGCAGCTTACAGATTGTGGTAGGTTTCCCCTGGGCTCTGCCTGGTTTCCTCCCATCATAATGCTGGCCAGTGTTGTGTAAGTGAAATGTTCTTGAGTACAGTGTAAAACACCAATCATTTCAATAAATTTGCTTTTCATTTATTTCATACCGATATTTATTAACATACCTTTGTATGTAACGGGACATAAAACCATGATTTATTTCTGGTGGAACAGGCCAGTGATTTGACATTAAACTTTTCTCAATCAATATTAATATGTGTGGACATTTATAGTTATATTGACAGTTTCTGTTTTTTTAACACAATCTTGTGAAAGTCTGCATACTATGCCTGTCAGGGATCTGTGTTCTGTGATTGTGGGTGTTACCTCTCAGGTATTGGTTTGCTGTGACTGGGTGTGCCATTCCTCAGGTATCTGTACACTGTGACTGGGTGTGCTATCCCTCAGGTATCTGTACACTGTGACTGGTTGTGTTATCCCTCAGGTATCTGTACACTGTGACTGGTTGTGTGACTGGTTGTGTTATCCCTCAGGTATCTGTACACTGTGACTGGTTGTGTTATCCCTCAGGTATCTGTACACTGTGACTGGGTGTGCTATCCCTCAGGTATCTGTACACTGTGACTGGTTGTGTTATCCCTCAGGTATCTGTACACTGTGACTGGTTGTGCTATCCCTTAGGTATCTGTACAAAGTGACTGGTTGTGCTATCCCTCAGGTATCTGTACACTGTGACTGGTTGTGTTATCCCTCAGGTATCTGTACACTGTGACTGGTTGTGCTATCCCTCAGGTATCTGTACACTGTGACTGGTTGTGTTATCCCTCAGGTATCTGTACACTGTGACTGGGTGTGCTATCCCTCAGGTATCTGTACACTGTGACTGGGTGTGCTATCCCTTAGGTATCTGTACAAAGTGACTGGTTGTGCTATCCCTCAGGTATCTGTACACTGTGACTGGTTGTGTTATCCCTCAGGTATCTGTACACTGTGACTGGATGTGCTATCCCTCAGGTATCTGTACACTGTTAATTTTATATAAGTGAAATGAGTATGGCGCGACACATCAATCAAATAAATGAATACATTGAGCCCTTGTTCATTTAAGTCTGCACATTGAAGCCCCAAGGACCTGGGTTGCCACAAGTGAATATCACAGTGTCTATAGGAGCCTCTCACCAATGCAGCTGCTATGAGTTCAAGTCCAGCTCATGCTGGCCCCCTCTCTAGTGGTGGCCTATACGTTGGAAGGCCTAGATTGACAGAGGCATTACTTAAGGATAACAACTCCTGGATTTATTGTGTTGGTGACGTTTCGATGTAGGTTCTTACATCGTTATCAAACCATATGAACATACAGAGATACAAGACAACATATATACAGTAAGAGAGTGAGTGGTGTCAAAAACAGGCAACAATGTAACATAGATAATAACTTCAGGGTTAATGGCTTCGGGGTTTAAGGCGGTCACTGTCTAATCTGATGAGGTCATTGTAGGCGCTCGGTAGGTGGTACCCGCTGTCTCGGTTAAGCTGTGGTTTGTGTCGTCGGATCATGATAGCTTCCAGCAGTTTCCTTCATTTATAGTCTGACTGGTTGTTTTGTAGGGTATGAACTGTGTTCCATTGGAGTTGGTGTTCTGGATGGGCCACTAGTCACAATAGCAAAACCGTTATCAATTTAAGCGACATTACTGGCTAAGGGTTCGAACTATATTCCTACCCAGAACAAAATCCCCAGAGATGATTTTATGTCAGCTATAGAAAAAGGTCTTCAACAACTCGCCCCTGGAGGTAATGTTGATTACATCCAACACTAAATCAGCGACATTCTCATCAAAGCACCCAAGCAAAAACCAAATATCACCTGAGAAGAAAGAACGGCCATCAAGAACCTACGCACCGATAATACCATCGCCATCGCCCCTGCAGACAAAGGAAGAGCCACAGTTATACTTGACAAGAAAAAATTCAACCAACTAGTCAACGACATGCTCAGCGACACAACGACATACAGGCAAATAACCAAAGACCCCACAACGAAACTAGAAAGAGAATTTAGGGCAAAACTCAAAGCCCTGCAGAACAGCAATGAAATCGACATCCAACTGTACCAAAGCTCAACACAACGCACCCCAGAGCACCTTACGCCAGGGCAACTATCAAAGTTCATAAGAACCTGATCAAAGCCCGACTCCAGATCTGCTCCAGAGGCACTGTCCACTACAACACGGCACAGTACCTCACTAAACTCCTAACACCTCTGGGCAAAACTTCCAAATCTTACATCAAAGACTCAGCAGAATTTTGTAACAAAATTAAAGACATTCCAGGCACAGCCCAACTGATCAGTTACGACGTCATCGACCTATTCACCAATATCCCTAGAGAAGAATCCCTAGACATCATAAGACAGAAGCTGAACAGCAGACAACACCCTCTCAACACAGCCATGAAACCTGACAGCATTATCAGCCTTCTGGACTCGTGTATGCATTCCACCTATTTCACGTGGGGGGATGACATATATGAACAACTCCACGGTTTACCGATGGGATCCCCCCTATCACAACTTATCTCCGAAATATACATGACAGAATTTGAGAACAAAGCCTTAGCTGCAAGCCCCATCAAACCGTTGTGTTGGTTCCGTAAGGTAGAGGACACATTTGTAGCACTAAACAAGACTGACAACCCCCAGTCCCTACTTGACCACCTCAACACCCAGAACAACAGGATACAGTTCACCATGGAACAAGAATGCAACAAAACCATACCGTTTCTGGACGTACTTATTAGCAAGAGGAACAACAAACTCCTCACTTCAGTATACCGCAAACCCACACACTCAGACCAATACGTGAATTACCAATCTAACCAACCTAATCGGATCAAGAGAGGAATAATATCTACCCTAACAAAACGAGCCCTACAGATATCCAGCATCAACCTCCAAGAAGAAATAAATCACAGCAAAACAGCCTTCACCACCCAAAACCGATACCCCCCCACAATTAGTGGAGAGAACGATTAGCAAAACCCTCAATCCGGCTAACAAGACCAGAGCAACGAGACTCGACCACCCCAATATATATATAACCATTCCGTATATAGGCACCCCAAGATACCAGATAAGAAGACTCCTGCATGACAAACTGAACATACAAACAACGTTTACCTCCGCCTCTAACCTTAAAACCCTACTCATAGCCAATGGAAAGAAACAGCCAACCCATAGGGAAGAACCCAAAGGATCTGTGTACTGCATTAATTGTGATTGTCAACAGCAATGCATTGGAGGAACCGGTAGACCACTCAGTATCAGAATTGCAGAGCACAAAGCCTCAGTAGAAAAATTAGATGGAAAATCAGCCCTCAGTGACCACATCAGAGCCCATCCAGAAAACCAACTCCATTGGAACACAGTTCATACCCTACAAAACAACCAGTCAGACTATGAAAGAAGGAAACTGATGGAAGCGATCATGATCCGACGACATAATCCACAGCTTAACCGAGACAGCGGGTACCACCTACCGAGTGCCTACAATGACCTCATCAGATTAGACAGTGACCGCCTTAAACCCTGAAGCCATTAACCCTGAAGTTATTATCTATGTTACATTGTTGCCTGTTTTTGACACCACTCACTCTCTTACTGTATATATGTTGTCTTGTATCTCTGTATGTTCTTATGGTTTGATAACGATGTAAGAACCCACATCGAAACGTCACCAACATAATAAATCCAGGAGTTGTTATCCTTAAGTAATGCCTCTGTCAATCTATACCATCCCAATTCCTAAATGCCTCTGAAAGAAGCCACTGGAAAGCCTGACAGCAACCTGTGCATGGTTGTGGGTTACCCGAGGCTCTGCTTGGTTTAGACCCTCCCAAAAGTGAAATTTTGTTAAGCGTGGGATAAAACACCTAATCAAATAAACAAAACACCTAATAAAATAAACAAATCAAATGAATATCCTAATTCAATTAAACTGAACGTTGAAGTCAATTTTTAAGATTTAATTGAACAGATTTATGGTTACTCACTACCACCACTATACATAAGGGGTGCCGCTGTGGCCTAGTGATTAGCATGCTACTGCAGTAAAATAACCCAAGGGCCTCGCTCCAAAACAGTCGCTGCAAGTTCAAATCCAGCTCATGATGGTTTCCTCTCCTGTTGTATGCGGGAAGGTCTGCCAACAACAGGGATGATCGTGGGTGTTCCTCAGGTTCTGACGGGTTTCCTTCACCATAATGCTGGCCACCATTGTATAAGTGAAATATTCTTGAGTACAGCATAAAATACCAACCAAATAAATACTAAAGAATAAATGACACAGAATTCACAAACAAATCACAAAGGGAGCTGTAATTTCATTGATCTATATGTAGATGAGAAAGCACAGCGTTTTGAATTCTATGACTTTGAATTCTTTTATTGTAACAATCTAAAAGGTATCGATGGATATCCATACATTCATTATCGTATACATACACACATACACTGTATACATCCTGTAAACCAAAACAAGACTCCTTACAAACACTTTGCAACACTGACACTGTTTAATACCAGTATATCCATACATGTAGTGTTGCACATACACATAAAAACTGCACTCTGGTTATGACATAAATTATTCACCTGGCATAAAATAGAGTTCATGAGCAGGAATGAAATTAGCTATTTACATGTGAGATACAAGTTGGCCTCCAGCCTTAGTTAAAAATAAAAACATTGTTTCATTAACCATACATTGGGTGGGCCTAAAAAACTGGGCCATACTTTGACACTCAATATATCCAAAACCCTATTATGTCAGCTTCTAAAAATGTACACACTCAAAAGCCATTATGTCCTAAGCATACAGACCAAATTTCAATTTCATTCTTTAAGATTTCTGTTCCAGGGACCAAAATCAAAATAGAGTCAAAAACGCATGTTCCGGACATTTCAAAATGATGTTCTACCTTGTTTTACTTGGAAAGGTGATCAATTCCTTGTCTGCCGCAAAGAAAATCACCTTGATTCAGCAAATGTGGGTCACCGGAAAGTGAGTTTTTTAGGCTATGTTTTCATTTTAACCCTGTGTACAGACTACTCCAGCTATGACCTTGAAAATTGGTCACTATATTAACAAAATCATGCCATTTAAACGTTTAAAGTTGAAAGGGTTTGAACAAAGGATAATAGAGCAATGCAGCATCAAAGTACGGCCCATTTTTTTATGCCCACCCGATATACATGTATATTACATCTCTCTGTACCATTCCACTGCCGATGAGCCGTAAGGACACTGACAGACTATAGAGTGAACACACATCAAATCTTGCTTCGCTCATTATAAGAAGTTCTTAGCATGATCTCATCATTACCATAACATATTTATTTTTCTAATAGTTATTTGTGTTTTACATAATCATGATCTTGAATACATGTACTTCACTCTTATGTAACGATGATCAGAATTTTGGGACTGACCATCTGACCTACAGGTCAAAGGTATGCAATCCTCCTGGGAGAACCTGTTACAGCATGTTAACACATGGTTGCTGATTACTGTAAATAAAATGACCACACAAGTATCAGAATTTCAGCAAAAACGATCCCTGGATACTCTGCTACACATTTTCAGTCAAATGTACTTCAACAACTGCTTTCATATATCTTACTTCTTTTTAATGCCATAAACAGAAATTCTTCATTGACACAATGGCAGTCAATTTTCAGGGTGGAGGAAATCGATGAGCCCAGGGAAAATCCTCCAACATTTGGCAAGTTACTGACAAACCTTCCCACATATGCACTCCATGCTGGTGGAAGTCAGTTGGTCTTCAACAAGCGCTAGATGACACAACCAACCACAAATGTGTTGTCCATCACTTTTTTCTCACTATGACCAGCTCGACTTCATAAATACAGTGTACTGGTTACAAACTAAGTTAATGAATTCTGGGGTTCTCTTAGCAAAAATTCGGTCTACCATTTCTTGAAATATATTCCCTTACATCGATGCGGAATTGGTTCCTTTCTTTGACAGTAGTAGTGTAAACCACAGGTGGTGATGTTGTTATGTATGTTGTTAGTACAAGTAGATTTATATCCAGTAACAAGAGGAAAGTGGATCATGGCTTTTATCAGCCTATATACTGACCAAACCACAATCACAGTTAAAGTCTTATGAACCTAAACCAACTGGTCTCAACTCCCTGTTTTCTCCTCAGTGTGTTCCAATATGGTGTTGTCCGTGGATGACCATTTTAGTCCCAGTACAGAGTCCACATCCATAATGGCTTTCTGAGCATTCAGAACTTTGTCTATCATGGCAATTTCCTCACTGCGTCTCTCTATATTTTCCACCGGTGTCCAGGACATGTCAGACTCCAGCCGGAAAGCTGCCACGAAATCATGCGGGCACGATGGACCCCACTCCTGAGAAAATGAAGCAGAACAAAATTTTGTGGGCCTGGATTCAACACGGAGAATTCTTGCAAATCTTCTTCAGCCGATAATTATAACTCGGAGAAAGAGGCCTCTGTGGCTCAGCTGGTTAGTGCGCTAGCGCTACGTAATGACTCAGAAGTCTCTCACCAATGCGGTCGCTGTGAGTTCAAATCCAGCTCATGCGGGCTTCCTCTCCGGCCGTAAGTGGGAAGGTCTGCCAGCAACCTGCGGATGGTCGTGGGTTTCCCTGGGCTATGCCCGGTTTCCACCCACCATAATGCTGGCCGCTGTCGTATAAGTGAAATATTCTTGAGTATGGCGTAAAACACCAATCAAATAAATAAATAAATAACTCGGAGAAAATGGACATAAACCCTAAGATTCTGATTTGGTCTGTTTACTTGTGTCCAATTAGTGTACTGTACTTCATTGTGAAGTGAAACCTGCCGTGTGATGATGTTGACTGGACCGTGTTGGTATGACAGTGAATTGTGATGACAAAATGATGTGCAGAAATACCCAGTCAAAATGAGTCTCTCGTTTTCCAGAGCTACAATACTTGTGCATTAAGTGAACATTGAAAAAGAAATCCCACCTGGGGTGAGAGGAGAGAGAAGTACTTTTGCCCCGACTCTCTCTCGTACAAGTAATAGGTCTGTCCAGGTTTCTTCACGATGTTACAGGCTGCATGGTGTAGCATAGAGTCCCGTCTGGCTTCCTCCAGAACCTGCAGGGGAGAAAACGGGTGACGAAAGTTCAGATCGAAAGATCAAAGGTTTCATATCAAATTTTTTTTGATATTAAGCAGTATATAATCCCTAAATTTGCTTTTAAACAGAATAACTACACCAACAATGACGTGAAAGACAAGGGCTTTTAAATAAAAAATAAATAATGCACGTGAGCATTCCAAAGATATGACTGAGTACTAGATCACGTATTTATCCAAGTTAGGCCGTAAGAAGGTCTGGCAGCAACCTGCGGATGGTCGTGGGTTTCCCCTGGGCTGTGTCCGGTTTCCTCCCACCATAATGCTTGCCGTCGTCGTATAAGTGAATTATTCTTGAGTACGGCGTAAAACACCAATCAAATAAATAAACAAATCAATCAAAGTTAGGTCACAACTTATATAGGCTTAAGTAACATTTCAAAATGGCTTCCTGTAATGTGAAACAGCAGATTTGTTCAAGCAGAAATGGGAGAAGACATCACAGAGTTAAAGTTTGTAGAGCAATTAATTTTTACTTTGCACTATTAAAGAGTGACAAAGTTGACGAGGCCCTCTTCTTTATCTTGAATATGTGCCCGTCTGTAAGGGTAAAGTTATTCTTTACAAAATAACAAGATCTCTTGGTGATTATTTTGCAGAACATCTTGATTAATACCTTCCTGGCTTGTTCCTGAAGATATCTTATCTGATCAGCTATAATTGTCAGCTTACTGCCAGCAGTGGCCCGTGTGAATTCATCCCCCTAGACAAAAACAACCAAACATTGCAGCATATCGCAACACCAGCTTTTAACTATGGGCACAGAATCAATGCAGATTGGCTGAACAGGTGAAGCTTCTGTATGTGTACATTTTCATAACAACAACAATTTTAAGTGCAAATCCTTTTCCAGTTGAAGTGTACATCATCATGTATTTGTACTACTGTGGCATTAATGTGTAATATTACAGTCTCCTAAAATGGAAATATACAGGTATGCCAATTACAGCAACGTCTTCCTACAACTGTAATCGTAAAGCCAAAACACTGCTGATTTCAAAGATGCTTTCAACATTTATTTATCTAGAGTGCCTACTTTTTTATTGGTGAACATAAAGAAAAAATTGTTATTCTTCAAAATGCTGTATTTTTTTCCCCCCAATGTTCAAAATTTTATAGTTCAAGTGCATAGCTTAATATTTAAACCAAAACATGGCCCCACAAGCAGTGAGAGCTGGGGAATATTGAATTCCCTACCCAGGACAGTTTTGAAAATGCTCCTCATGTGTTCTAGCTATGAATAGGCAAGTACTTTTGACCACTGTCTACACTCCCTCACGACCCAATGCTAAGTACCGGTACTCTAATTCCTCAAGCTTTTCGCATATGAAGAGCAACTTTCAGTGCAATTTATGCACATTTTCAATTTGATTTTGACACCAAAACTACATTGGTTGGATTGGCCAATTACACGGCTTCACAAAAAGTGTAATTTCATCAGTCTACATACAGTAATGCCTTCAAAATGTCCTTGGACAAACACCTTGCAAACATGTGAAAGGTTAAAGAATGACATATATGCAGGGCACATAGTGAGCACCAATCAATGGGTTGTGGTGTGCTGACTTGTGTATTTAAATGAAACGATGCTGAGTAAAGTGGCAAATCTTGATCCAATGCATGTACACCGTATATGTACAAAAATAAGTAGAGTTTTGACCTTCTGTACAGTTCTGGCTAGCTCCACCAAATCCATGGGGTCTGAGGCCCTGTTAGTGGCGTATGTGTTCACCATCATCACGCCTCCTGGCCTGTCACTCTGCTCCACTAAATTCACTGAAAATGTAAAATATTTAGTATCTTTTAACAACAAATGGGAAAATTCACATTCATATTTCAACCTAAAACTTTGTATTTTTCCCAACACCGACACTCTAGACTGGTGCATGACTAATGATATTTAAAAGTACCCTATTTCTTCTAATTTTAAGACTTATAGAAGTAGTGCTGAGAGCAAGGAATTAAACTGCTCTCTCGGTTTTATGGGAAAGTAAAGATGTGAATATGTTCGTCATTAGTTGTGCTAACCACGTGAAAAAAAGAACCTAAATATCCCTGCTACAGTTACAGATAAACTGGTTGAAAAGAGCAGACCAGGTGTCCCAAAAATTAGAAGAATTAGGGTACAGACTAAATTTCAATAGTGAATGTACCAATGTACAAGTCTGAAAATATGAATTTGATCAATTTTTGCTTTAACACTTTCAATTATCATCTAATCTGTCACAGATCACATGGCCGGTCCTGTTTAGTCTGCTCATTAGCATAAGAAACATTGGACTCATTTACTATAAAAATTAACAGCACCTTAAAAATATTTGTTGTTGCTATTAACCATTTAGAACACATATGAAGTATGCAGTATACTATCAGAACACGAAGATCTTCAACCAAGTTTTAATAGTTTACCTATAAATAAATCTGACGGCAAATGCATAAAAAAATGCAATAACCTGTATTAAGCTTTCTTGGAAATCTGGCGAATATAAACAATAATAAAGATTTCATTCATGCTAATCTAGTGCAAAGTCATTGGTATTCCTGATTACCCCTACTCAATTTTCCACAAACAGACCATACTCTAAAGTTTATGATGGGCTTCTATAATGGATTTTCTCTCAATGTTAAATTCTTTAAGTCTGTATATCTCTTTCAATAGCCAGTATAAAAAAAAATGATGTCGGGTGACTATTATTTCAGGATGGTATTAAACGAACTCTTTATTATATCTGCATGTATATCTGTAAGTCTGTATGGATGTATGAACAGTATTCACTCAACTAATCTTCAAGTCTAAATCTGAGAATTAATCCTACAACAAATCACAGGGATCAACAAAGTCGTCAATGATTTTTGTCTGTAGCACCCGTCACACTATGCAAATTAGCCCATACTATGATTGGTTGATATCTCTTAATAACTTTCACCTTTTTGCAGTACACCCCAGGGTGATTCTTTTTCTTACTGTGTTATGGATGCCTTGGTCTTAAAAGTTCTTAACAGCTTATTTCATAAATAAGTGAGTAAAAGAGCAATCTGAATGCAGCACCCGTCACTTGGAACTCACCTTATGTGGACTGAATCCATCAAGTTGTGGTTTGATGGAGAATAGTAAATTCTCTTATCTGGACTCACTGTTTTATGTTTGTTCCATCCCATAATATGACATAGGTGATATTATATGATAGAGTAGACAGAAACAATGGCCCTGTGTCCAGATATATCACAATCTATGTTCTCTTGTTTTGATGGATTATGTCTACACTGTGGATATTTTTGATAAACTACGGACTCTGTGATACTCTCAGGACACGAAGTACAGATGAGTTTAAAAATTACAGAGAAATGCTTTATTTCTTAACTCAGTAAAGCTTTGCTTCCGACCTTTTCTACCTTAATTTTTATTTATTTAATTGGTTGAAATGCCAAACATATGAGACCGAATATGACTGGACTCCGGGGGTACATCAGTTTCCATATGCCCCCGAGCAACACACGCAGATATATCCCTGGAATCAAGGCGAAACACGCAGATGTAAAATGTAAACAAAAAGAGAGACAACTTTGTTGTCTTCTTTGATCATGGTCGACGTCGGAAAAAAAGGAATCCTTTTTTGTTTCGCATTCAAAAAAAATAATAATAAAAAAAAAATGTGGCAAAATTGGCAAATGAATAACAGCTGATGAATAGAAAATTACGACTACAACCTTCTATCGAATCGGAAGGCTCTGAACTTCAATTCTGGCACAGAATGTAAAGATTTTATTTTATTGCCCACAAGAAAAGTGCAAAGGGAAACTCCAGGTTAGCAGTCGGTCTGGCCAGGAAAGCAGTCAGCCTGGCCTGGTTAGCACCAGTTCTTCTCAGTTTTACGTCTCAAAAATGCTCTTTATGGTGATGGTTTATAAATACAAAACGCAACACGGACAAAATAGGGCCTGGGAGGTGTACTCAAGGCCGATAACTCTGGTGAACATATCGGCCTTCGATCTTTGCCAAAACTTTTATAACATGGAATGCCATCTCTTTAATTTACGATACATGTGCCAGATACAATGTTCTCTACATATTTACCTTTTGTGGCTTTAAGATCGTCTGGGTTTGCTAGAGCCATATTTGCACTCTGTGTGTAAAAAAAGTCAGGGATAAACACAACTGCTGCACACAGGTTTACCCTTTCCCCTGTCTCTATCAAACGAAAATGACCGAGCGAAATGGAGGCAGAGGATTTTATACAACCGATGACGTCATCATTTCGGTCCAATCAGAAAACACCATAACAACTACACGTGCTCTGAAATGTCAAAAGTTCTCATTTACACTTGCTCGCAGCTTGAATGCGATTATGGAGTACACTAAAACCAAATGACAGAGCGGCTATTGAATGAATATCGTAGGCGTGATAGCCTCGAAGGACTTCAACTCCTTTTCTTATATTGGACGTATGACGAATGTATAAAATGTAAGACTACAGCATGGGGCATAAAACAAGAGCAGCGACGAAATCTAGTCGACATTCGTAAATGGTGAGATTCGGTGAATACTCGATCACTCTTCCAAAACTGGAACTAGCGACGAATTACACGTATAGAGCTGCATATATGAATCTGAGCATACATCTTCATCCAAATGAATTTCATCGCTGTGGTAAACGACACATATCACCATTCATTTCATTTGAATTTCATCGCACGTGAAAAACATAACACATTACCATTCTCACCACTACATAAAATCTCAATTCAAATGTTCTTTCAGAATTATACATAAAATGCTGTCATCAATCAAAGTGACTAACTGAATCCAAATACAGATTATAACCAGAGTGAAATTGATATGCTTGAATTCCGCATGAGAACTACCACCATATATTCTAGGTTATAATTTGATAGGTATGTAGGCCTACCAATTGTGACATGTACAGGCCTACATGATTACTTTAAATACTGTATTTCACCTAAGGATTAGCATTTTTCAAGAGACACATTTAGCTTGAATCTGACTGATTCAGCCACCCACTATAGTCACTTAAGATTTTTTGTGTGTGTGAAGTGTACATGTACAAGGTAAACTAGATTTCTTCACAACCAGAGTTTCTGTCATAAATACACAGAGACCCCTGTACTCTAACTTGCACTACTGCACTGGGTGCCTTCAAGCCACCAGCTCTCCACTTGTATGCTTACTAATGGAGATAAACTGTCTCACTACCCAACATGCACAAAGACAGAAATATTAAAGTTTTACAGTTTTTCTATTTACAAATGTGGCTGAAAAACTTTAAGTCTTTCTAGATGGTTTCACTCCTGTGATGTAGGTCAGATTAATGAATGCCACTGCTGTTCCCCTGAGTCTGACAAACCTGATGCAAAAGCTACAGCCTGTGCAAGGGTCAACATAACTGGTCGTGGTGGGAAATGAGGCACTGTAGACCACTTAGCCAGCAAAGATTCCCCATTTAAAATAGTTCTTCACTTGATTGTTGTTTAGGCCACACCAATTTAACTTTTTTTATTTTACAGGCTGAATGAACCTATTTTCAATGTTGCTGGTGGGTTTAAAATAACAATAAAACTGAAAAACCATCTAATTTGTGGGAAAGGTGGACTGCCAGCACTAGGAGAGTTTCGAGTTTGGATTCTTTTGTCATTGAAGATAAAAATAATCCTCTCGTACCATGTGACTTGTGAAAAATGTTTGGCAACCTTTGTTGACATTAATTTACCTATCATCTGTCTCATTCTGTTCCACAAGCACAGATGACATCATCAGCCTTTTTCAGATGCAGATGTTACAGTAAATGCGATCAAAAATAGATGCCTAACATTTTTGACAGGTCACATGATACAGTTGGACTATTCTACCTTTATCGATAAAAGAGATAGAGATAGATATTGTTTCTGTTAAAGATGTTTTTATGTCACTGGAAAGCCTTGAAATATAGGAAAACAATAAACAGTATTAAGATTGAACACAACAAAAAGGTAGATTTTCTATTTTGCTTTTCTTCCATTTCTGGATTTCTTAGCATTAGATTGCCTGTAACATATAAAATTGGTGTTGTTTTAACATTACGCTGAAGAATTTTTCACCTGTAAATATTATGGCCCTCAGTTTTAGAGGTGGAAGAAACCCCGAGTGTGATGTACATATACTTGAACGATATTGGTGGGAGACAAGCGGTCTTCAAAGACTGCGCAAAGGATTTCAAAATCAAGTGAGTGAGTGCTTGGGGTTTAACGTCGTACTCAAGAATTTTTCAGTCATATGACGACGAGATTTCAAAATCGATATCATGTGTTTATTGTTACCAAAATCTCACACACAATGACGATTGTGTAATCTACAAATTCCCAGTCCAAGGCTAGGATTGAACTGGCATCTCATGGTTAGTCTCTATGACTAAATACTTCGTCCATGACTGGCCATTTTTCCTCATTCTCAGGGTTCTATTGATTACAAAAAGGTGTTTTGGGGTTTGCTACTATATTCTACTGGAAAATCATAAGTTTCAGCACCACGCACTTTTGTGGGAGAAATCTGAGGTCATTTCGGGTACGAGTACCCAATATTTACCGAGCCTTTGCCTCACTTCCCTTTTTAACAGAATAAGCCACAAATTACACAGCAGAGAAATTGAACGAAACAACCAGTTTTCAATAAGGGCGTAACATTTTAATTATAGAAGAACAATGATACAATTCATGGAGGAAAGTATGTATGAACAATTAGTACACATTCCCTATTAAAATAACAAGGGATTGACATGGGTTTGAGACATTCAGCTCTTAACAAGAGGTGTAATAACTGTACAAACTCAAGTGCTTTTCCCAAGTAAATAAACAGAACAAAAAGAACAAATTCATGTTTACTTTGGGGGCCTATCCAGAATATAAATTTAACAGTTATTATTACGAGACAAAGATGAAATAAAATATACGTTTCGATAAGAAATGAGAAGAAAAAAATTGCTGAAGCATAAGGTTGACCAGTGTATTGTTTTTAAAGCTACAATACACGGTACATTATCAAAGCCATCATATGTGTGAGAATGTGTATATATGCATGGTAAAAGTGTCTGGTTTATTTCTAAGATTTACAGCTATAGAGCTAATGCCTGTCAACAGATTTTGCTTGGGCAGCAATAAAACCATTCTTTGATTTGCCAGTCCCTGTGTGGACGGTCTGAAGCTTGTTCTTCAAACACTACAAAATCAGTTCACACACCATCCTTCTTACATTCAAGCCGTAACATTATCAAGTACAAGGCAAACTGTTGGCCACAAAGGTCTTGAAGTGTTAATATGTGACTATCATGACCACAACCTACCGTCACTTCTGGTCACTGCGTCTGCATAACTCTCCAAGCCGCATGTGAAATAGGCTCTTTCCATATTGGAAACTGTCAATTTTATCTGTATTTAATTTACTGAATAAGGAGACGTTATAGCTTTTTTCATCACACCATTTTTAATAACACCAAAATGTTGCATCTTCCCAACATTTGGGATTTTAAGTTGTGATAGCCTGGATTTGACACTTTTTAAGATTGTATTTGTGTTGATATGTTAAGTACATCCAAAATTGTCTGTCTCTCTCTTGTTGAAACAGTAAGCAATATTTTGTGTTGGTAAAGAGAGACTAAACTAATAAACTGAACAACATGAGCACAAAAGATACAAAAATGATACATGTACGCATTTTTCACCAAATAAAAATCAATAGTTATACATATAAACATGGGACAAAACAGAATGCATATAAAACGGCTCAAAATAACTTAACAAACTTTATACAACCACACATAATAAGAATTTAGCAGTAAGGAATAAAAAAGGAAAATATACAACAAAGGTATGTACTTTACATAACACTTCTTAAATGATTGATCACAAATGCAGGAGAAAACTTTAGACAAATAAGCAATTTTGGCTGCTGAAAGAGAAAAAGTAAACAATGTTACCCTCAGCAGGCACGCCTGATAATCGGTGTGATGAAAAATCTCATAAATAGTATAAGAAATATATTTACATCTCGTTATTCATGTACATGTAGGTAACAGTGGGCAATGCAAGAGTTAAACATTATCAGTAAGTATAATAAACAGTGCAGGGCAATAACACAACCCCTACAACATGGAATGCTCCTGTATCTACATGCATATATATGCCAACATGTGCACATATATATATGTACATATACTGGTAACACTGGACAGGGGAGATTAAGTAGAAAAATGGAAATATCTTCTGTTGCTGTCAAACTCCATGTGACTATCCAAGTGTCACACCGCTGTCCATGTGACTAACAAAGTGTCACACTGCTGTCCATGTAATCAACAAGTGTCACACTCCTGTGCAAGTGACCAACAAAGTGTCACATTGCTGTCCATGTGACCATCAAAGTGCAACACTGCTGTTCAAAGTGATCAACAGTGTCACACTGCTGTCCAAGTGACCAACAAAGTGTCACACTGCTGTCCATGTAATCAACAAGTGTCACACTCCTGTGCAAGTGATCAACAGTGTCACATTGCTGTCCATGTGACCATCAAAGTGCAACACTGCTGTTCAAAGTGATCAACAGTGTCACACTGCTGTCCAAGTGACCAACAAAGTGTCACACTGCTGTTCATGTAATCAACAAGTGTCACACTCCTGTGCAAGTGATCAACAAAGTGTCACATTGCTGTCCATGTGACCATCAAAGTGCAACACTGCTGTTCAAAGTGATCAACAGTGTCACACTGCTGTCCATGTAATCAACAAGTGTCACACTCCTGTGCAAGTGATCAACAGCCACATTGCTGTCCATGTGACCATCAAAGTACAAGACTGCTATTCAAAGTGATCAACAGTGTCACACTGTTGTCCAAGTGACCAACAAAGTGTCAAACTGCTGTCCAAGTGATCAACAAAGTGCCACGCTGCTGTCCAAGTGATCAACAAAGTGCCCCACAGCTGTCCAACTGACCAACAGAGTGCCACGCTGCTGTCCAAGTGACCAACAGAGTGCCACACTTCTGTCCATGTGACCAACACAGGGTGCACTCCGTCAATGTGTCACGTTGTCCCCGTGAACAGCAAATTCTCACTAATTAATCCCATGGTACAGATGTCCTCCGTACATTAACAGGTCACATTGTATGTTATAAAGTGATGCTTAGCCAATGATTTTTCTCCCATTATTCACACTATACATGTACTGATCTTCTCTCCTATTTTCTCCTATTCACTATATCCACATCCTCAGTAAACAAACCTACTGTGTTTGTAAGCCTTATTTATCTTAAGTATTTCTTATTTCAACACTAACATACAGCCAAAAAAGTATAAACCTTACAGTAAACTAGAACTGAAAGAGAACATCAAGTTCAAAGAGAGAGTTTCAAGATATAGCAGTTGCAGGTATCAATTAAATATGACGAGGCTAACTCGAGGTTTGTCAGGAATTGGTAAAGCTGAGTTGACCTCGTACCTGAACTATGTCTGTATATGTAGCTCAAGCATATTCATATTTTATGAACGGTTGCCATCACAGCGCTTATACTTCTGCTCATTGTCCATAGCCAGGTTCCTCTATTGTATCCTTATTTTCATATTCACTGAAACTTCGTCTGACCTAAGATGAGGCCTTTGTATGCTTCAGCAAAAGTTTCCAGTTAGTTCAGATCTCAGCTCACCATTCCGTTTAATAATATGGTGCTTGTGTAGTCCATTCTGAATTGGTCTATACCTCCACAAGGTATAATTTCATCACATGAGATACTATTGCTAACCAGTGATAAACAAGAAAGTGTATAAATACTGATGGTAAAAGAGTGTGCACAGATCAAATTCCAATGATGAAAAACTACCCACTACATACACCACCGATTCAAGCGAAATACTAATTCTACAGTTGGTGGAAAAAAACTGTTTCTTGGTGAAAGAAACAGTTGGTGTTTCTTTAACAGTATTGTTTCATGACTAGGATTATTTATATCCAAAAGATATTACATGTAGATACATAGGTCTATCAGTCTGCGCAATAACTATATATCTATGTATCTATCAACATGCGGAAGTTTGAAGTCATTAAAATTCTAAGCCATGATGGCTTCTTGTAGCTAATGAATGATTAATTTGAAGAGTTTAAACTCTCAAGAACAGTATTAAGACACTTAAAAACTGGAAGTCAGCAAATGTTCTATTAATGAATGGCATACAACAAATCACACGTGAATAAATGATGCGTTAATAATTTACAAACTATGACAAGAAGGCCTATGCTTATAATAAGACACTTGGTTAAAAGCATATATTAATAGGGTAATCACACTGGATTTAAGCAGACATTTGACTCAATTTGAATTAAGTGACTGATTACTTTTGACTCTACTCATGAATAATTCACTGCTTACTTGTTCCTTGACCCCTGAGAACAGCGACCATGGAAGAGGGAGGAAAATTCCCTGGTAAACAGTGGGATTGAACTTGCACACCACATGGTGTGTCCAAGCCGAAGAGTGATTTGCAATAACTTAGACTGGGCTACATCTCTCTTACAGAAAGCCATTGTGAAACACATGTACATGTTTATCACAGAGATATGATAACTTTACAGAGGTAGGCCTACTTGTATGTTATTGTAATTGTTACAGAGAATGTTCTGTATATAATTACACAAGTACATCATCTCCATTTTCCTTGATCACTGTTTCACATTGTTGGTGAACAGAACTACCTGTACATGAGTAGAACTACCTGTACATGAGTAGAACTACCTGTACATGAGTAGAACTACATGTAAGTGAGTAGAATTTCATGTACATGAGTAGAACTACATGTAAGTGAGTAGAACAACATGTACGTGACAAAAACCTAGATGTACCCAAAAGGTCTCTTAACTACATGTATGCCAGCGTGTTCCAACTTTGCTTATGGTCTGAAACTTCATCAATGCTTTCAAACTGTGCTAATGGTCTCAAACGATGCCAGCGGTTTCAATCTTCCCCAGTAGCATGTAAGGAATGAATGCAGCATACACGAACCCTTATTGTCTCAAAGTTGAAGTGTAAACGACATAACGCCTTGGCTACTGAGATGCTGACTCGAGTATTCGTTCTGCTATACATGTATTTTCTTGTAGCAGATGGCAGTAGGCCTACACGCCTCATAGCCTGGACTCAACACTAGTGCAGTCTTATCATAGCACTTGTATGCTTTGCTGAGTGACCTAAAATGCTAGCTACAGAATAAACGGGACAGGTGCCTCTTAACATACATGTAGTATTTAAGATATTGAGTCAGACAAAATCGGCACTGAGAACTGTGCTCATACTTCATACACCACGGCAAAACAATCATTTTCTACATTTTTGTCAAAAGATGGAAGAAGACATTGTGGGAAGCTTTTCCTCAATATAGTAGCAATACAAATCACTATCTTTCCACAAAGGTGTAATTAATAGGTTTTCTGAGCCCCTGATGGATAGAGACAAACACCTGAAGGCATGTTTGTGCCTGTACATGTACATAATCTGATTTGTGGTCAAAGTAGGAAGTATTCTGCCAACACAGTTTTATCTACATCATGAGAGACAGCAAGTGACATACATGTAACCTGCCCTTAGCAGCCTGCACGGACTTGCTGTTTATTTTTTGGTGTGATTGTCCACACCACAAAAACTAGCCTGGTGACTGGAGGCAGATTTAATTAACAAACTGATTGGTGTGCTGAGGCTGAGACAGGATTGCTGAAGCAGAGACAGGATTGCTGAAGCAGAGACAGGATTGCTGAGGCTAAGACAGGATTGTTGAGGCTGAGAAAATATTGCTGATGCTGAGACAGGATTGTTGAGGCTGAGACAGGATTGCTGAGAGCATATATGGGCTATGATGGTCTGAGGTCTTTGTACAGTAAATCTAAAAACTTGCAGACAAATTCCAATGGCCTATGGACATATACAGTAATGCATTGACCTGGGTTAAATTCAGTACCCAACAGCAGTATGAATGGTTTCATGTGAGTGGCATCTTGAACTATAATAAAACAAAAAGGTCCACACAAGGTGTAAACTTGTGTCAGTATGAATATAAACCTTTATGACCAACAGATATTAGGTTATTAACATCAAGATGAGTAAATATCATAATCCTCCATAATATCACGGTGAAGAGTAAAGCTTTGTCCTGCTACACATGGGTATGTCACAGATCAGTCAGGTAAAAACAATCATCCAGGTGACAATACTCAGAATAACAGTGATTAACTTGGACAGGTATTATAAAGTAAACATCAAACATCATATCTCAGGCACCACCTCATGTCTTAGACAGTGAGCTGGCCCTGCGCACAGGTTTGGAAAGCTCTGCATTATCCCCCTTGCTTAGAGAGCTCTTCTGCGAGTCCGGTTTTGCCCCTGGTCTCTTCAGGTCTGGGTCCAGCTTTAGGGAGGATTTCGCCTTGCCTGTGCTGCTGGAGCGTAACAGAGATGGAGTCTTCTTCTTGGCCGCCTCACTGGTTTTCGTTGTCTTCTTGCTCTCAGTGTCTGCAGCTGGTGTGCCGTCTCTGGCTGAAGTGTTTGCATCTCGCACAGGAGAGCTTCAGAGAAAGAGCATAGTACAACATGTATAACAAATCTTGTCTGTTGTACTCCATCAATGGCTGATGTTATCATATGAGCAAGTTTATCACATTACATCTCCCTTAATACACATGCATTATGACTATGTATGAGGCTTACTAATCTTACCATATAGTCAACACTCAAACTTTGTAACAAGCAAACTAGTTTCTCCAATTTATGTAGTTTGTTGTATTGAATAGGAATGCCATTGTGAAGAACAATGCGATATAAGCAGTTGGGACTAGTTTTGTGTCAACTGGGTTTAAGAAATTTTCTTAACCTGTCTTAATTCCCGGTGTCAACAAGCATCTACGAAAATTTTCTGTGCGAAAAAAGGCCCATGAAATGTGACTCATTTGTGGCCATAAAACAGTATTGTTTAAGCTGACTATGTAAAGGGTAAATTAGCATGACTTCTTCTTCATTCCCTTTAACTTTGTTTTGGAAGTCGAGTATTCTGATGTGATGAACGTTGCTTAGTAAATGAGAGTCGCCTATACTGCCTTTTCCCTACACTCAAAAAAAAAACAAAAAAACAACAACAACAACAACACACAGAAAGAAAAAAAAAATGTGAGACAAGTAAAAATGAAAAGCTAAACTTATTGGCCTAAAATCTGATGTTTAACAATTATGTGATGCACTAGTATTTACTTGCACTTGTGAAATCTTTAACAGATGGTTATTTACAAAAAGGTTCTATTCAGGTTATCTTATGCCTGCATTGCTCACCACCATTCAATATAAATCAGCTTCATCATTTTAGGCGAATCCCCAGATTTGAACAACACAAGGTTACACTGTAAGCTTAGAAAGAAATACTATAGTCTTATTATCTTACATAAAAATGTTAGGTGTTGTAGAAATCAATCAATGTGGCTTCCACTCTACCACTATGTACTGGTAGTAGTATTAGCACATAATCTAACTGCATTAGAAGCAAGTAATATACAGGACTACAGAAGTCATACAAAGATTTTCACTACATCTACTATTAAAACAGGTGTTAGTAAGAGCATTATATGCTGTATCAAACTGCCAAAAAAGTTGATATTATTCTATCAAACCTATAACAGTAGTTGATAGTAAATACAGGTCAGTTCCAATTAATACACCTAGTTCCCAGGACAGGCTAAATGCAGGTTTGTGGTACAGCAGCAGTGAAACAATCCACTATCCCCAACCATGCAGTTGTTCAAAAGGAGTTACTGCCCTTTCCTAAGTTGTATCTATATGACACATAAATCATTCTCTTTTTCACCATAAATGATGGGGATAAAATATACCCTACTTTATATGCTTGACTGAAATTTGAGAGACATTTTTTGTCTTACCTTTCCCCAAATGAATAATTCTCTTCCACTAAATGAATAATCAAGCAACTTTAGTTCAATTATACTTTATTATCAGTTTAAATTTTGAGTTTCAATTTCGATTTCAAGTTTTGCACAGACATATTTCTCATAGAGCAGTTTACTTACACAATAATTCATAGGTGGAAAAATGAGGGGGGTTAAGTGTGCTTAAGTGTTAACCCATTCCACAACATGGACAACAAGGATCCTGTTCCTTACCAGTAAGCACTCCACAGGCTTTACGAACTCCACATTCACAATTACCTCCCTTTTCCACTAAAAATCTGAATATCACTTTAGTGACATAAATGTTGGCCATTTGAATACGTTCTTTCAAAGCATTGTTATGACTATAATGGCAATACATACACCATACAAAATACAATACACCATAAGTAATACAATACACCATAAGTATGTGATAGTATGTGAGAACTGCACAAAATGATATATACAAGCTGATGTACATGTACAAACATAGGGTCCATTCTATTCGCTGATCTGACCGCCACTGGTGACAGATTTAGTGGCCACCAGGGGACACTGCGTGACATCCCAATGTTCCAGAAGTCGCATTAAGTTGCGCGAGTTAAGACACTACAATACACCCAACTGACTCCAGCGACGTCAGACTCGGTGGTAGTGGCGCCAATGGAATGACACAGGCAGCGAATAGAACGGATCCATATGTGATGACATGTATATACAAAACGAGAGAAAACAGAAGTACAACCAAGGCGCTATGTAATGTGCTCATGCAAGTCTTTCCCTGTACATGTACTTGTACCATCTATATGTACACTATAGGAGAACAGTCATGTATGTATCCTGTAGCACTTATTCTCAGTACAGTTTACTGTAACAAAATAATCCAAAATATTATCGAAATGTTATGTTTTAGTAAAATTATGTTTAAAAAGACTACTTCGTTCCTGTAATCAATGGTTGAATGGCATGAAATAAAGTGCTTATACTAACTGCTCAGGTGAACTGTTGTACGTTGTGAAGCAGCTGACATCACAGTTTTTAGTTTTACCAAATACACAAGAAGAGTAGCTCCTAGTAACGAAGATTTTGTTTTGGCATCATCAAAGTATAGTTCATTGAATCACTCATGATGGTTAAAAAAAAGTGTTGAAATAATGAGTGACTCATTTTGGAAAAATTAAGTCATGAAATACTGAGTCACTGACGCTTTCAAAATACAGTGCCGAAATACTCAGTCACTGATGATGGCAAAATAAAGTGTCCAAATACTGAGTCTTTGATGATGGCAAAATAAAGTGCCAAATAATGAGTCTTTGATTATGGCAAAATAAAGTGCCAATTCAGAGCTACATTACTTGTATATCAATTGAAAGTACACTGAATAATACACAGTAGAGGACAGGTGTACCAACCCACTGATCACACAGTTACTGTCACCTCACCTGCACGTATCATCAGTATTACTACGGAACACTTGCAGGTAACACAGTGCAACAGCAGTTTTTCTCCTTATTTAATTAATTAGAAATAAACGGCACTCTGACACAGTATGTATAAATACATGTTTGTCAGGTTCGGTAAACAGTTGTAAAACTTTGACAGCCTGTGTGATCTCTGTTTTGAGTACAACTGCACTGGTTATGATAGGCCCCTCCACAGTTCATCACAAACTCACACAGTTATCCACTCAAATTAACACCTCATGAACTGGATCTATAAAGAGGACAAAAATCAAATTGTTACAGAGATAAAATCAAGATGAAACCAGATGCATATTGATATGATCAGGACCCAAAATCCACCCTCTTTCGCCACAAATTATATAGTGCCATTTAAAAATTAGAAAGAAAAGAAATGAGTAGAAAAAGAAAATTTCTTTTTCACATTTCAGGCAACAATAACCTGAAGAAGCAAGGGAGAGGGAAGAGAAGAAAGGGGAGGGGAGGGGGAGGGATGACTCAATCGCCATAATAAAACATAGTAGTAAATCACTTATTCCACGAAATCCCCAACAGAAACTTAAATACAAACCTTAATTCTAGAAACTACATGTTTTCTGTTTCAACCATACTAAACTTAACTGGAGCCAGTATATTTTCTATACTACATGTATATGTATACTAATTTCTTTCTCCAAACTATCCCAAAACAGTTCAGATTATTAAAGAGAAGATAGTCATTTCTACCGTCCCCCAAAACTTGACAGGTGGGCTCAAAGTGTTGCAGTGTAGTATAATAATCAATATACCTATTGTTGTGGTACGTTGTGGGAAAACACATTTATGCATGAACAAATGTGTTAATTTTTCTCCTGTTTATTACAGGCTTCTTCATTTCTTCACATAAATGACCGTAAGGTTCATGCCTTGAGTATCTATCCACTAACTACGGTGAGTTACCTGTGAACACTTCCACATGTGATTTGGGTCGTACTGGTGGCAGGCAAGTTCTCTCCTGCAAACTTTATGTAAGAGTATCGTCACCCCTCTCATTTTCACTACTGTCACTACATGTATGTCCGCCGAAAACTCCAATGTTTTGTACAATCTCTAGCGCCCTGCATTACAGTGTGGTGAGTCTGGGTAAACCAGAAGTGAGCAAATACACCATTTACAACCTTCCTGTTTCAAACATAGCCTTATGGAATTTTTTCCTTCAAGTATGAACTCCAACTGATAAGCTAGTTTGGAAACTAATTTGAAAAATCAATATCTATTACCCTGAGGATTCCTTGGTGGGATTTAGGATGAGATCGGAGTTGATCTAGCAGATTTACATGTACATGTATCACATTCATGCAGCAGAGCCCCCGCCCAGAAACCCCAGCCCAGAAACAACAAGGAAAAATTAAACTGAATATTTTTAAATGAAGATCGAATACAGGAATGTTCTTGTACTATTACAAAACACATCTACGTATGTAAGTGACAAACTACAACTGCACATAGAAATCATGACCCAGTGAGACATGAGAACAGAAGACGTGGGAGGGTTTACACACACCACACTGTTAAACTTCAAAATGTGCTCCATCGTCTATTGCCTCCATACAGGGAAAGTACAAATGTAAGCATCAAGGGAAGCAGTTGTAAGCACATTATGGATGTTGCTGAGCTATATGTAGTCATAATGCACAGGGTATTATGGCGCTAATTATGGCATACAGCTTATTTTTAGCAAATTATTCAACAGTGTACTGTTGAAGTGATATGGTTCTTAGCATCTTGAGCAAATTATGGTGCACAGAATTTTGTTGAGCTAATTACGGTGATGAGCAAATTACGGTGGACATAATTATGGAGGACAGTCTATTGTTAAAGTGCATGTAATTATAGAGCATAGCACACTGTTGAGCCAGTCACAGCATACTGTTGAGCTAATTATTCAGGACAGATGCTGGTGATTATATACGTGTAGCTGATCACAGAGGACAACAGGAACTCTTGGTAGACATCAGGTATTTGAAATCTTAATGCCCAGGTAGATGTTTGTGCATAATTTCCTGTATGGTAAGCAATAATGACAACACACCTGACTGACAGACAACCTGATCACTACAAACACCACAGAATGATGAAATCCAGCTTGGAAGATGTGAGAATTCAGAAGAAGACATGTGCATACAGCATAACAAAACTGTGTAGCCACTTATAGAGGAGATGAGAACGTACCCTGTAGAAATGCATCATTGTCCAAACATCCCTGTGGGAGGCAGCATGTGGAGGTAATCAGATTATCACAAAGTCTAGGTAACAGAAACCAGTAACCAATCCACCCATGCCCTTCCTGCTTCACTCTACCCTGCCCTGCCCCGCCCCAAGAACCCCCAAGTACTCATCACCTTTCATGAACCCCTGATAGTTCATTTACTTTGACAACTGCATTCATTTAAAAAAAAAAAGAAAAAAATTGCACCACCAACCACAGCTTCAGCACCACTACTGGTTACATGTAAATGACTAAAGGACTAAGTGACTAATGATGAAAGAATAATAGGCATAAAGCATAGAGAAAACTTCAAAATAACTGGAGTAAATCACCTATTATTTCATGGAACTTTTCACCAGCTTATCACCTGGCTGTACGGACTGTAGCACATGAAGTCAATTAGTTGGTTAAAAATCATGTGGAGTTACACATGTTTGTGATTTATTGTAAAATTTCTATTCACCAACTAAGTATAGCAGCATGACAGTCTGTGACAAATTCTACAAAATTATTGCTGATTTAGGTAATTTTTCACCGGATTTTCCATCAGTTTGTGACATATTTGTAAGAAGTTCCTGTAACACTGAACTTACCTGCAAACACAAAGACACCTGCTAATTTACAGGTGTTTTATCCTTAATAATTCAGAGTATAATGTGTATTAGACAGTCTACAAACGTCATGCTAGCATTTGAAGTTAGCTTAACAGTTCAATCTAATAGCAGGGATTGAATGAGATCATCTACAAGGAATCTATAAGGCAACCAGTATCACACAGTACCTTAATCAAACAACCCCAGCAAGAATAATCTATCAACAAAAAGTATCATCCACAATCTCACAGGTCAGGAGGTCAGGAGGTCAAGATGTTACCATAAAACCCATGCTTAATTAGTACAGTTACGTCATGCTTCACACAACACAATGTAAATATCTATAATACTGCAAATCCGCAGATTTATACAGTAATACAACGTTATCATGATCTGCCAACTTGAAATGACTGAATGAAAACTTACAATTTATAGCAACGTTTAACAAGAGCATGGTCTGTATGGGTTAACCAGAAAAACTTGATATTTTAATTTCATTTTATATTTGATCATTTACTCCAAATTCATCACGTCGCATTTTTTTGTTACATGGAAATCAAAAGGTTGTTCAAATTCGAATTTTGGTGCCATGTAACATAACAGGTAACATTTTGAGAGTGAAGTGTTACATACTTATCATTGGACTCAGAAGCCATCTGGAGCAGGTTAGATGCCATCTCCTGGTTTTGTTTCCTCTGGTAGTGGTTCCTGCACAACAACATTAGACTTTTAACAGTCGATCATGACAGTGATATACACAAACAGTGAGGAAAAATGCTGTCAACTATGAGAACCTTCCTTTGCTCTCTCAAAGCCCATTGCCGTACTGAGCAACCAACAAGATTTAACTCACATTTAACCCGGACACATTCAGGGAAAATAACTGTCTGAATAGTATCTGGGAAGCCAGTACTGCCTGGCTGTCAGTGTTGGTTCTACAATGGAGTTTCACTTGTTTTAAATCTGAAATTACAATCCTATATTAAAATAATACTCTTTATGGTGATATCAGATACTAAACAAAAGATTTAAGATCAACTTGTAGTCCTTTTAATGCAAACAGTCCATGCTCCTCTTCACAACCGGCTTTATAGCAGATAACCTAAAAATTCTCTCATGACAAAAATATGAATTCTGCCTCATTCTCAAAGTTATATTGATCTTAAAAAGGTGTGTTGAGGTTTGTTTGTTAGTGAGTGAGTGCTTTGGGTTTAATGTTGTACTCAACAATTTTTCAGTCATATGACCACAAAAAAAACCTTAGAGTGCATGTAATGTGCCTCCTTGTTGCAGGATCGATTTCCACCGCTCTTTTACCTAGTGCTGCTTCACTGAGGCGACTTACCGAAGGCAAGTAAGCCGCTCCGCCTGAGCCCTTGTACTGATACAGGTCAACCAGTCATTGCACGCTGAACGCCAAGCGAGAAAGTGACAACTTCCTCTTTTAAGGTCTTAGATGTGACTCGACCCAGGATTTACCCTGGATCTGTCTCTCCCATGGTTTGCCTGGGAGGTGGGATGATATCCTACCTGAAATGCTAAAGCCTTAGCAACAAAAGGAATTTTTTTATTACGTTTATTTGTCCCTAAAATTGTAATTTTCTCGGCATAATTTCAGGGCATTTGCATTACTGATACCAAGGAAACAGGCTCCTCAATGTTTCGTGTGTGTTTACATGAAGAACCAATGGGACAAATGCACTGCACCTGAATCGCTGCTGTATAATGACGGCAGCATTTCGGCTCTTTTTGAAGCGCTCGTGCTGTTTGTACGTCCTGTACTGGTTCTGGATAACCACGGCAGCGTCGCGGCTTTTCTTGTAACGCTTCTGAGCAGAGTAACTCCTGAACTGACTCTGGATCAGGACGGCTGCCTGTGTCATCTTCTTGTAGTAGATGTACTGTTAGGAACATAGCAACATACTGACTAAATGCCTAGCAGCAAGTCATTTCATTCAAACTAGAGATCATTAAAACACTGGACTTTGGAATACCGGTGACATACCTACAATTTCATGTGGAATTAACGTTGAATCTATAATGAACAAATCAATGAAATATATTGATCGCTTCAGATATAGAGTGAAATCACTACAAATAACGTTAGTTTATTGATCTGATTGGTGCTTTACACCATACTCAAGAATATTTCACTTGTATGACAGCAGCAAGTATAATGGTGGGGGAAACTGATCAGAGCACAGCATAGGTTTAGCCTGAAGAGTGTCTCAGTGTCTTTCAGATGCCCTATTATTACAAATTTCACATTCACATTTCAAATTCTGGCTAAATCTGTGGAGCCCAGGAGGAAACCCACGACCATTCGCATGTTGCTAGCAGACCTTTCCATGTATGACCATATTAATACAACTGTGGGAAACTATTTCCGGTTGTTACATCAGACCTGTTTGTAGCGTCTGTAGTAGCTTTGGATCAAAATGGCTGCCTCAATTTCTTTCTGAAGCTGCTGCTGCTGCTGTTGTTTGTCGCGGTATATTCGAAAAGCATTCTGAATCAACTTGGCTGCCTCATAGAGTTTCCTCTGTTCATGATCTGAAATCAAGAACAAATAGTTGGACAGTAAGTACTAAACACAACTCTGACATTTCACATTCAAAATATATGCACGTCAAGCCAAAAATTTAATCTGCAATACATCCAGCATGAAGAGCCATGCAATCAGTTAAAACCTAAAACAATCACATTTTGGACTGGTCAGCCTAAAATTAAAGTTTCTTGTTTTAGATTCATCAAGTCCAAAGGTATTCAAAAAAATATTTAGCACAAACAAAATTGGCCAAATCTCTTAGTTGATAAAATCATTCAACAAACCTAATTGCTCACAGACTTCTGAAAAAGCAAGTCAAATCAGAACAAATGTCCCAAGGACAACCCTGTTCACCAGCATTATAAAACGTTTGGGAATGGGGGACAACTCCGTCTAAATTAGAATGCCAAAGCACTGCATTGAAATTAGTCATATCAAATCGGATTATTTTCTGGCAGTGGTAAGATTCCAACCCTTTCTCCAGGTAGGTGTAGGTTATTCATGAATATCAATGAAACACGTCATCACTGGAAATAATGTTTTTACTGTTAAGGTTAGGAGATATGGTTAGGGTTTGGTTTACACACCTTTTGTTAATATTCATAAATAGGCCACACCTACCTGGAGAAAGGGCTGGAATCTTACCATTAGGCACGGAGGAAATAAACTGGCGGTAAAACTCCGGCCCTTTCTATGGAATTCTTCTTGATAGTTTTAATACAGATGTGTCACACAAATACATCAGTCACAGCTGCTAAAACAGTACATACATTCAAACACAAAACACAACACTAGATAAATTGTATATAAGCATTAATTAAAGTATACCACAGGAAGTTTAAAAAGCATCACACATCTTCCTAAATAAATCAACTTGTATTATTTGTTGTCTCCTCTTTTAAAACCTTAAAACTTTCCCTAGTTTTTGATTCATATTTTCTTACTTCTCTGAAAGACATACACAAGCATCCTAATACACATACATGTATATTTCCTATATCCACAGGATGTACCCAAGTGTTTGCACAGGCCACAGCCCCACTTGGATGGGGTGTACTCACCTGACAGAGTGAGCTGAGAGAAGTCCTTCTCCATATAGGTGGTGGGGGCATTGAAGTACTCATTAAAGTCTGCTGTGGTGGGTGGGGGAGAGTCCAGCTGGAAGTTGTAGGGGCTGTAGGGGCTGGGCAGGCAGGTGGAATCTGGGCTTAGGGACGAGGCTGGAGTGTCAATGTCACGGTACCTGTTTCAAACACACATATATACTGGTTACTTCTTAAGTATAACTTGTGTGTAACAAACTTATTTATGCCGTACCAAAGAATAATTCACTTGTACGATGGCAGCCATCGTTATGGAGGGAGGAAACAGCAGGAATTGAGCTCACAGCAACTACACTGGTGAAAAGCTGCTGAAACACTTTTCTTATGACACGTAAACAATGTACCACCACAAAGAGCAGAAATCACTGAGATTTTTCTTGAAACATCAGAATAAAGGGCTGAATAAAACAACTTATTATTTCTAAGAACAAGACAGCGTCAAATTCAATATCATTAAGTTGAATTTATATATTTATCAGATTGATGTTACACGCCATACTCAACAATATTTCACTTATATGACAGCGGCCAGCATTATGGTGGGAGGAAATCAGGCCAAGCCTGGTAGAAACCTACGACAATCTGCAGGTTGCTAGGAAAGTTTTTAGTCGCAGCTCCCAGTATTGTCGCTAACTAGATATGTTCCAAACCTGTTCACTATTTGTCACATTTAAATCCTGCTTCCATCTTTTGGGCTCCTCACCTGTTTTTTGCTTTACACGTGTTTTGAAACAATGCTTCTGATGGGTAACCGAACAGTTGCCAGGTGGGCTGGATGTAGGTGTTGCTTCAGATCTAGTTAGCATGGAGTCAGCTTAGCAGCTACCAGGTATGAATTAGGTGTGACATTATTTCCTGTACTCACGACTCAATCTACTTTCCAGTCCCAGTGTTATCGTGAAGGGGCTTACCTGTAATCCTCAAAGCTGAGCCCCTCCCCCAGGGGTGTGGAAATTCCAGAGTCGTCACCATACAGAGAGGCAGGGGGTGAGCTCTGGGATGTGATCGAGCTGTGAGACTCACTGCGGCCACGGTGACACTCTGTTACCACACCCTCATCACAACAACTGGGAGAGGATTTGATTCTCTCTGGCATGGCTGCAATGATCTGATTGGCTAATGTCACCATCTGGTTCTGTCCGTCAGCAGAAGTGCCTTCTCCTGATAACAGCAAGCGATATTGCAGTATGATAATAGAAACCAGTACTGCTGTATGATAAGAGCCGCCAGTGTTGTGGTATGACCTCACATTCAGAGACCCTAAATGCTCAACACGTCCAACAACTGACAGTACATGTGTATGAATATTAAAGGAATGCTATCACATCAAAGCAGGTTACTTTATAATTTCTTAAGTTTATACATGTACAACCTCATACCTACATTTTAATCTTTAAAGTCTTTCGAAATGTTTTCAAATTTCACACTTAACTGGTTAACATTGTTGAGGGTAACCACAATTTAAATTTCACTGAGCTAAATATATAGGAGGAATTCAAACGTTGAGTGAATGACTGAACTCTGAACAATTAAATTTCTAACTACTGCTAAACGTACATGTTGCATACAGTTGGCACAGGTTGAGCCTATTTCAGAGACTACATAGGTCGAGCCTATTTCAGAGACTACATAGGTTGAGCCTATTTCAGAGACTACATAGGTCGAGCCTATTTCAGAGACTACATAGGTCGAGCCTATTTCAGAGACTACATAGGTCGAGCCTATTTCAGAGACTACATAGGTCGAGCCTATTTCAGAGACTACATAGGTCGAGCCTATTTCAGAGACTACATAGGTTGAGCCTATTTCAGAGACTGCATAGGCTGAGCCTATTTCAGAGACTACATAGGTTGAGCCTATTTCAGAGACTAAATTAAGGACTATATCAATATGCACGATAGCGTTTATGAGGAATGTACCGAGGTTAGCAGCCTGATCCACTAAGTGAGGAATCTCGTCGTCATCAGAAGACACCTTCTCTACATCAATGAATGGGCTGTCACTCCGAACCGATGAAATCTCATCTGGAAACAGAGTCGTGAACACTGCATCTTTACACTGGATGTTTGCTATTGTACTTTTAAACTGAGCAAGATAAACAACATATGCTGTGTCAACATAAAGAGATGAAAGCAGAAAACTATTTGAGTAATGGCTTAGTTACGTACAAAATTAACTAAACTTCTATGTTTACCCAGGAAATCAGTCTTTCATTTAGCATAAAAAATCTTGAATTCTAAATATATCCTAAAAACTTTCATATCGGAGATTTAGTTTCTCTGTTCCAGTTTTCAGATGAAAATTATCTGCAATACACCCCATCAAAAATCTTTCAACAGCAAAGTAACTTACCTGTATCCATAGCAACAACCTGATTGCCAGATGACACCTGTTGCGACGTGAGTAAAGGAAATCCACGTGTTCCCATCGAAAAAACAGTGTCATCTGGGTCAGCCAGTCGATGAATTCCCAATAAAGAGTCGGTATGAAGAAACAGATCAGGGGAGGTAGCCTCTGGGCAATGTTCTGAGATCATAGGATTATCTCCCCCTGACAGGGCATTAACATTAGCCCCCAAATCTGGCTCAGAATTAGCAATGCGTAAAGATTGGGGAGCGGTCATATCTTGATTTGAGCAAAAATCTGAGTCTGTCAGAGTAGAGTCTGGGAACACCTCCATGGAAAAGCGCTTATTAAGGCGCCTTCTCAACATGCTGGTGCCTGATTGTTCTGAGAACCGGCGTACCAGCTTTGATTGTGCGTGATAGGGAGCTGGTGCAGGAATATCAATGTGGAGGCTGGTTAGTGGTGCCGAGGTTCCAGGGCTGGCTTCATAGCTAGTCTGGGGGTGAGGGGCTATCACAGGCTTCTGGGGTAGGGGGCAGCTGTCTTCCTTCGGCGGGGAATCCAGGATGAAAGAGGCGAGACCGGGTAGTGAGCCGTCCAGGCCGAGCCTGATTGACAAACAGCTGATAATTACATCACTACATTTATGCATGATGTCACAGTTTGAGCAGTAACATAGTTTGGGAAAACTTCTCAAATCTGTTAAGATCTATATCCAAATTGTGCAGGTATATTTTATGATGTGGCTATTCACATTTAGCTCTTGACATGTAATGCCGTTGCTTTCCAGTAGCTCGCAGTTGATGGAATACGAAGCTTTCGAACTCAGACGTTACAACATCTTTGTGTGAAGCTGGAGCAAATCAGTGTATTTTTCACGTGGGTGGATATATTATCCATCGGACAGGAAATTAAAACCATTATTTGTGAATTATTTTCATTATTGTATATACCCGCTCATGTTAAAATGCACTGATCTGCCCCACCATGCTGTGAAGCAAAAACTCTAATATTGAGAGTTGTACACTTCCAGTTAAAATTAGGCCGGCTGTACTTACTGTGCAGAGTCTGTCTGCATGATGGTGTCCTGCTCAAGAGAATCCAGGAGGTCAGCCAGGTGGAGGTGACCGTTCTCTCTAGCCACATCGGAGGCTGACTGACCAGCCTTGTTACACAGTTTGACCGCCTCACTTGACCAGTGATACAGGAAAAGGGCACAGTCCACATGGCCTCGAGCACAAGCCCACATCTGAACACAAACATACCCACATGGCCAAGACAAGAAGTAATCAAACATACTCAGAGTTACATCTGTACTTGTCACTACACGTATTTCGGTGTATACGTATGTACGTACTCTTGGGTTTTACGTCCCACATAACAATATTTTAGTCATTTGACTTCTTGTGGCAGGGTGAGTCCATACCACCAAAGTGCAACCGCCACTGAAGTATCATGCCAACAAAAAAGAAAATCACAAAAAAACCCATCAAGATCAGTCTTAATAAAAACGCAAACTCACATTTTTTTTGGTGTTTATGGATTTTTAAATGTTTTGCAGTTAAGAACACAAAATAAAATTGGTGTGACCTTATATCACAGGTGCCACGGTTATGATTGGAGGAACTTTAATACCTGCACCTGACAAATCCACCAATCAGCCGCAGCGAAAAATATGCTTTGGATTAAATGAGACAGATATAAAATTTAGATACTAGTCATCAATCAAAGTGTATTACACTGCTGAATGACATGTCGACGAACGGAGCAGATCAGTGACATACCAGAGGAGTTGCAGAGAAATTGTCCAGATCTTGAGCATCCACTTCAGCGCTTAGCACTGCACTCCCACTCTCAGATCTTACAATGGAAAAAAACACAGCACGGGCTTACATGAATTGAACACACTTCAGTTCAGAGTCATACAGACAACTTGCAAGGACTTATGGCTGTTAATTAGGTTAAATCTGGGTAGTATGTCCACTTTAGCTCAAACACACCTGTTATTTAATAGTAATATGATAGAGTTTTATGAACTAAAGGAGGCATTTATTCCCGTAAATATATTTAGACACTAATCAAGGTAATTTTACCTCCACTTGATCAGCTGGTCAATTAACTTGTGGTACCCCAGGGCGGCCGCTAGGTGCAACAGTGTTCCACCTGTTATACCCAGCTTAGGAATGGGGTCAGAGGTCAACCAAGGTCGCACACGCAAGAAGTTACAGTAGCGCATTAACTGAGCTTCGCTGTCTGTAGGCTTCTCAGGTAACTGGAAATACAGTTCAAGTAAGAATATCAAGATTTGGAGAATACAGAAACTGATGACAGAAAATACTTGCGCCAATTTTAACACCTCTCAGCTGTAAGAACAGTAAACAAATTTTGGAGCCTTCGTCCTCACCCTTTAAAGGTTTGTCTACAGTGAACTTGGCCAACCAGTGTGAAAGACAGGTGAAAGTTTGTGACGAGATAGTAGTGTTATTAGTTACAAAATACAGATGAAACACATTCAATCAGAGCGCCCATTTACCAGCTTACCTTTCGCATCACTGTGTGTTTTTTATTTGGCATCATAAGTTAAGGGATAACTAATAATTCATGTGTGAGTTAGTGACACATGATTGTTTTTTGTGGCTGAAAATTAAAACTTTAAATAACAATGCATTTTCAAGCCCTTTACAACGGGTCAACCAGTCATCCCTTTAATGCTGAATGCCAAGCTAAGAAGTTACCACTTCCTCTTCTAAGATCTTAGGCATGACACAACCCAGGATTGACCCTGGATCTACCGCCCCCGACACGCATGCTCTACCAACTGAGCTACTGGAGCCCGTAAAATAACCATGAAGAAACTGGCCAATGTCACTGGAATTAATATGTTTTTTTTTTCTCTCTTCATGAAAAAGTGGATGTGTAGTGTAAGTTTGGTAACTTTACTTCACATGAAGACTTGAGATGAAGGTGAGACTCTGTGGACAAAATCAGTTATGTTCATGAACATCACAATGTTCCTGTGGAGGCACACCTGTGGAGGCACACCTGTGGAGGCACACCTGTGGAGGCACACCTGTGATATTCAGGTAGTAAGCTTACCTCAGAAGGTCCAGGGGCTTCCTTGCTGGAACAGCTTGACCCCAGACGCTTCTCCAGCTGTTCAAAACGGTCTAGTAACATCAACTGTAACTGGCTCTCTGAAATTTGCAACACAACACACAAAAAACTCAAATAAAAGGATAAAATGAACTGCTAAAAACAACATGTGTACATTTCATTTCATTTCACTTCAAACCAAGAGTCCAAAAAATCTTGTGCCCTTCACTTTAAAGGAAAAAGAAAATAAAGTAGTTATCATCAGACACACAACTATTTTCAATTTAAATACATGCATCTTCACTTTGCACTGTTTTGAATATGTTCTCGAGTAGAATGAAATATTAAATATTTAAACATAAAATCATATTGACAGAGACATAGGGCTCTGATGACTTCCAAAGGTTTTCATTCTTGTTTCAAAACCATTTATTTCAATCAGAATAGCTCTTAATGTATACATGTAATAGCTCTTAACATACGATGTATTAGTTCACACGACATGACGCACTTCACAAGAATTTTCTGTCCAGGCATAAAGTGTCCCCAAATAGACCAACAAATGCATTTAATCAAGTTTTAAAAAAAGTGAAGGTATTTTAATACATGTATTTATTTATTTATTTGAATGGTGTTTTATGCCATACTCAAGAATATTTCTCGTGGAAATGCACGAGCACCTGGAGAGGAAGCCAGCATGAGCTGGACTTGAACTCACAGAGACCCATTGGTTCCCAGTTTCCTGGGTCGTTGTGATGGTTAGATGCTGACCACCTTGGCCATGGAGGAACTATACTTTACCTGTACAAGTAAACGTCCATGTACACTAGTTTGGATTAATGGCATTACTACAATGCTTTCTTTTCACTTAAAATGTACTGGCTTCATATGATGTACATGTAGCTCTCTTACCATCGATTGAGAACCAATCCCCATGCGCTGGGGTTGACTCCCTTTTCTCAGATCTTTTGTATTCAAACACCACTGAGTTTGATATCACACCATCGCCCATAGCAACGCGGAGTGTCACCAAACCAGGAGCATGAGCTGTACAAACACACAACATAAAGCCATACTGCAAACTCCAACACTCAGTACACATGTAGACTATATTTTCACTCACGCAAAATCTATAATACACCTAGATAGAAACGATACTCAACAAAAACATAAATGCTTAGAGAAATTTTACATTGTTTTCTCTCAGTATTGAATAGCATGTTAATGTCAACAAAGTGGTCGGTAATCACAGTTCACAGCATTCAGTACTGAGTGTGTCATCTAACTGTGATTATCGATCACTCTGTTTTCACACTGCCCTAGGTCTTGGATTATTGCCCTAAAACGTGAAAATCTGGTGGAAATTGAAGTCATAATTGATAATGACTGCTTATCCTAATTTTTGCCTTAACATGTTATTTAATACTGAGAGAAAACAATATAAACTTGCTTCGTGCGTTCACATTTTTGTTGAATACAAATTCACACAATGAGCTTCATACCCTGAACCCCTTTTCAAAAGACATAAGTAAATTAAATATAACACAGGAGAACTGCTTTGAAAAAAAAAACCTCAGAAAAAGCATTTCTTAAAATAATTTTCGAAAGAATTATAGTTGAGAGCTCATGGACCTTGAAATTATTTTCCCTTCTGTCACACTCTGTTTATAATTATAATTCACACTCTGATATAATTATCATACTAATAACCAGTGGCTGAAAAATGCTACAGGCCAACAAGGAACCTATTCATTGCAAAGTGATTTGGTTCTATTCTTCATGCCTGCCTTTTGGATGATGATTTGTGGGCACAGATTTAGCCTGAATTTGAAATCAGGCAGTCTTATGTCCAATTTTCTCCTACTTTCCCTATCTCCCCTATGTGAACTTTATCAGAATAGGGCATCTCAAAGGCAATGAGACACCCCTCTGGCTAAAACTATGTTTGTGGGTAACTCATTGGAGTGTAATCTTGTGATTCTTAAAGAACAGCCTTACCTGGAGCGAAGCAGCGCAGCACACCAGGCTGTACTAGTGTGGCAGCAATGGATTTGTTGTCAAACAGACAGTAGTAATTGCTGGAGGCAGTCAGCCAGGGTCCTGTCACCAGAACTTTGGTGCCCCCTTCAGCATAGGACCAATCTGGGGAGAAGTCAGTAATTGTTACCAAGTTATCTCCCTTGCCCAGCTTCACACAACTGCCTTCCCCTTCTTCTTTGATGTTGACTGCAGAGTGAACCACATTGTCCTTGGGTTGTTGATGGGCGTTGGCCAGCCCCTGGCAGAGTGAGGTGGGCTCTGCCTGGAGGATGTGGGGGTGAGGCTGAAGTGACTGACAGGATGACGTATGCAGCTGCTGCTCCTGTTGTTGATCAGGATTAGCCTGTTCAGGGGTGATATGTGGTTGAGCGAAGAGGTTAGACTGCCCACTGAGCTGTACGGCTTGTAGATGTGCGTCATGGAGAGGGGTGCGGCGCAGAGTGAGTGATGACTGAGGGGCGATATGCTGATGATGGGAAGCCTCTTCCAGCTGTAGCTGAGACGGAGCATGGATATGGAGAGATGCATGGTTTTGGTGGGGAGGATGAACCTGTGCTGAGGCCTGTTGTTGTGCCATAGACTGGTTTGGCAGGCAGGTAGCCGAGCCCAGTAGGGATGCTGGCTTGTCGTCAGCTACCATGGGGAATGAGGACTGGGGAATGGTATCAGTGGCCACATCAGCGCACGTGTCTGACCAGCCAGGACACAGCTTGTCCATGTCAGCAAAGTCAAGTAGGTCAAAGTTGTCCAGGCTCAGGTCAGAGGTCGAAGGGAAGGGGAGCTCCGATTTAAACGCGTCACAAGTGGACGAGGCTATCCCTGAGGTACACGAGTGGTCAGCGGTTGAGACAGCCAGGTCTGACTGCGTGCCCGACAAGTCTGTAGAGAAGGAGGTGTGAAGTACCCCCTGGGGTAAGACAAAATCTGTGGTGCCAAACAGGCTGACCGGGTCGACCTTTCCAGCCAGAGCAGGTCCCACACTATCAAGGTCATCAGAGCTGGAACCTATTTGCATGGGGACATTACCACTCGTCTCTACACTGTCCTTTGACCACCTGGACATCGGCTGGATGTTTAGGTGATGTGGTCATGGGACCGCTGACCTGCAGCTGACCAGTGCTGTTAATGGGGGGCTCCTGGGTAGGCGCACTGTTTATGATAGAGATAGGGGTGTTTGACTGACCACTCACAATGATAATGCCATTGCTGCCTTGAAAGTTGGAGAGGTTCAGAATAAGAGGTGTTCCAGCAGTTGGGACTTGGTCGCTAAGGGTTGTTACCGTGGCAACGGGTTGGGTGGAGCTTGGCGCCATGACAATTCCGTTTGTGCTGGGACAGACTTGGGCGGAGCTGACTGTCTGCGAGTGTTGAGGATTTTGATGAAGAATGGAGACAAGTCGACTGTTCACAACACTGCCTGTCAGACTGTTTTCTCGTTTAGGTGTTATGCGCCGCAATGAACAGTTTTTATCACATAATGCGTCACATTTGTGTAATTTTGATTTCATGTGTTTTTCCTGGTGGTCCAGTAGCTGCTTCACAATCACTGCGATCGTCTCCTCTGCCTGGTATAAAGAAAGGGAGAGCTTGGAAATTACTGACAACCTAACAATTGGTTGTGCACATGAGCCTGTATTGGAAAGTTACAATGCTTACATGGCAAGACAGAACCTGTTCTGATCAACAATGATCCTGATTAGAGATAATTCACAAAGACAAAAAAAAATACCCAAGCAACTTTGCTCATTCTGATCTGAGGAACTCAATTTAAGATGTCTTCTCGTTGCTGTCAATGAAAATTGTTTGACCTAAAATTTTATCCAGCAAAAAATACATCAGACAACAGGACACTTAAAAGTTGTTGATGATGTCATTTCACCTGTCAGTTTATTCCATCAAGCAAACAAGGTTTGAATGAGAACATGTTTGGTGACCATGGTGTGTCGATTGGTCAATTAACTATCAACAAATGTCATAAAAATATGAATCAACAGATCTTTTATCGTGTAATTACATGACTTTTTATCTTGTAGAGCAGGAATTGGGCCAATGCACAAGAAGAAATACATACCGATTGCTCATTTCCCTGATTGGGTTCTCTTCCTGTATAAACTATGATAACAATAAATAAAAATACTCGTAAATAATCATGAACAGCATTAAAGAACTGCATGTAAAAACAAAAACAGTGGACTATGAATACAGCTTCAACTGTTAATTATTTTAAACAGACCTCATCCAGGAGTCACAAATGAGAATGTTGGTCAGTGACTTGCCACAGGTTTACTCCACCTATGACAATGACTGCCACTATATGAATGACCTACAGTACACCGTAAACATCAGTCAGTCAGTCAGTCACCCAATGCCAGAAAATCCCAATACTACAATGACACCATTTATCAATGTATTGTACCTCAACATTAGCAGCAGGCTATAGCAAATCTGTATTGGAGAAAATTAACCCTAAAACTTTTATAAGCTAACCACTGACATAATGATACGACTTCTGGAACATTTTTAGCAACATTTTACTTGGCATGTACAAGTTTCCTACAAAAATGTTGCAATACAGCCCTTGCATTTATTAAGCAAAGCAAAGTGCTATGATAATAGTAACTAACATAGTGGCTGTCAGGATGGGTGTTGTTACATGTGGTGTGTGCAAGGCAACAAGCAGTATGTGACAAGACACTCTGGTCTACCTTTCTCTATACACACTACAGTGAAAACCAAGCTGTGATGTCAGGTAGACTAAGTAAACAGCCTTACACATTGGTCTGAGCTGGTCAACAAGCTCCTCTTTGGTCCATTCTTTCTTCTCCATGTAGTATGACAGGGTGGGAATGGTCAGCTTGGTGTTGTCTGTGTATGGCACATTGAGGTAATGCACAAGGACAATGTCAGGATTCTGCAAACAAATCAGGAGGACAAAGCATATCATCACATGGACATGTACCTTAGTGAGAAACATGAATCAAATTTGGATGGTATATACACTGTACTATATCTGGAATTTTCATTTCACGTTACTCAGTTCGGAATACCTAACATTAGAGGCACGAGAGAAACAAGCTCCTGACATTGTGCCATTTTGGTGTAAGGACCAGGGGCCGATCCCACAAACCCGTTTTGACTTAGGTTAAAATTTAAAAACTTTGTATGATGCTTAGTTTTTCGTACTGGAAATTGAAATTTGGATACATGTAAGCTTTAAGATCATATTAAATTTTGATTTAGGTTAGAAATGGCTTTGCAGAATCGTCCCCAGAATTACCATAAATTATGCAAATGCTTATCTGATCAATCAAAAGTTTCAAAGCTGTTGGAATGGATGTGATGTGATAGGATATTCTTTGGAAAAAGAGTTTCATCTGATGAGTCATTACTACAAATCACTGATTAATTAACACGTCATCCTTGACATCTTTACAGTCATGTTATATTATATATATTGCAGCTATATTACCAAGATATAGCTGCAATACTGCTACAATCTTTCATTCTTCTGTTTTACATCAAAAGCTGCACAGGGAAAATCCACCAACTTGGTATGGTGAAGACACTTTAACAATTGCAGATCAAAGGAGTTTACCTGTAGCAGCCAGTAGCACCGTCTGTGGAATGTGGGCAGGACTGCTGAGTGAACATATGAGCCGTAGATACACTGAAACACACAGAAAACTCTTTGTAAAATGTATAGGCAATGAAAACAGCATGAAACAACAAGCAGAACTGTGATAAAGCACAAAGGAGATACTCCAATTTGAAAAGACATCAGCCTAGTAAATATTGGACATCATCGATTTTTCAATATCCCTAATTCCTCATTAAGAACATACATTTGGTATGTTCTTAATGTCCATAGTTTCAAACCAAAATTGGTGAATATCAGCCCATTAGGTACGGTCACTTCAGTGCAAATTACTGATGATTGCATGAACAAGCGAACAGACAGACCCCAAAAGTTGATCAGTTCTTACGGTCCTGTCATCAAGTTCTTGATTCTGCTCTCGAATTCTTAACCACTCTTTTTAGAACCTGTGAAATACACAGAGTGGAGGATCAATGTAACAGGCCAAGTCTATGGGAAGACTAATACTGTCAGATTTAGTGTTTGAGAGTCTTCCAGAAAAGGCAGCCTCAGACTGACCTCTACACCCTGGACTTTGAGCTTCATGTGATCTTCCCGTATTGTCTTCCCATCTTTCCGCTTTTTCCAGCTGTAACCATCTTTACGATAACGGACCTTGTTACGACTGTACAACAGCATGGAGCCACTGGGTGGCCTAAAAGACAAGTAAGAGATAGCCAGTAAAACATTTGTGTGCTTCACAAAAATCAACGTCAAACAATGCTTCAGAGCAGCTCCACTTAAACATACTTCTAAAATACTTAGACAACAACAATCTGTTTCGTTCAGGTAATCTCAGTTTATCAACCTTCCGTGTGAGTTATAGGCCATATACGATACATTCACAGTCACAGATCAAATCCTCTCTGGACCTCACTCACCAACTCACTGTATTTATTTATTTATTTGATTGGTGTTTTACGCCGTACTCAAGAATATCCATCTCATTGTATATGTACATTTTAACTAACAGTATATTTTCTACACCCAGTTTTTCTTAATCAGGGGTCAAACTGTTTGGTCGTTCACTTGTTTTTACAAATTCGAAATGTAGATGATGACATCCAACTTATTGATTTACGTATTTATTTATTTGATTGGTGTTATTCGCTGTACTCAAATAATATTTCAATAATATGATGGCAGCCAGGATTATGGTGGGAAGAAACCACGACCTCTAATTGTACCATGATCACGACTTTGAATCATACAAATATTCACGATTTCAGACACATACACAACGATTTTTTTTCTATCTTATCCACATATAAAAGGTCTCTAAATGCAATCTATGACATTTCACACCTGTAAATCATTGAACGACCTCAATTTTTTTTCATGGTCACCACTCTGAAGTGCACAAAATTTCAAACAGTTTGACCCCTCGCCAATCTCCAAAAAATCAATACAATTTCATGCAGCTTTAGTGCAGCTTTAGTGCATGTAAGACAAATAGTCCATCTACATTACAGAGTATTAAGATCATCACTGGAAAAGGTTGTACCTGATTCTGATTTCTCTCTGCTTCCATTCCTTGTGTTTCTCAAACGCAATGAGTAAGGACGCGATCTCCTGCAAACACACATGTATTAAAAGACAGTAAATGAGACAGTGTCTTGTTCATTTATTTATCTGAGTGGAAGATAAAGCATATCATACATGGGCTACAGGACGACAGATGGAAGAAACTGCTAATAGCCAGGTACCTGGTATGTAGTCAAGATTAGCGAACAAAAGGGGGCATGACTTGAACAAAGGGAAATGTGGACAGCTTTTTTAATGTGGCTGTCACCTGATGAAGAAAATTTCTGCGGATTGCTAACCTTGACTTGTCCCCCCAGACTGAAGACAGGCGATCAACCTGCGCGAGCTGGGTTTGAGTCTGCAGTCTCATTGGTTCAGACCCAGTGAGAATAAAGCTTTAGGAAAAATTATCAACATTGACAAAACACTCGGGCCATCATCAAAAATAAGCTCATTGGTCGTAACCCCACCGATCCTCTAAAATAAAGGTCCCTACCCTTAAAAATATCTCTATCTTTTTCTGTAAATAAATAAAAAATAATTATTATAGGTCATTTACTGTAATTTAGTGTGATTTTACTTGATGCATTCACAAAAATATACAACATATTATTATACCACACGTAAGTTCCTTGGTTAGTAAATGTACAGCTAGTCATGTGATCTTCTACAATGAATGAAAGCGCAAGAACTGTACAGGAGTAACCTTCTCTAGGTCTTTCGGCATTTGAAATGAAAAGCACTACAATGTCTACTATCATTTGTCAAATGCTAGTTTTGCAAAATGGGGTCACTTCAGTTAATCCTTAGGACTGGCATTGAATAGAGTAGCTGAACGTGTAAGGCAAACTTTTACCCATGACTCATTAGAACTAGCATGTTCAACAGTGGAACATTATGATTTGTCTGCTCTCAAAAGCTATCACACCATTCTCTTTAACCTTCAATAACAGCATCATATCTTACTTATTTATTTATCTGATAGGAGTTTTACATCATACTCAAGAATATTTCACTTTGACGATGGTGGCCAGCATTATGGTGAGAGGAAACCGGGCAGAGCCCAGAGTTTCGTAGGAAACCTACGACCATCCACAGGTTGCTGACAGGCCTTCCCGCTTACAACCGGAGAGAAAGCGAGCATGAGCTGGACTTGAACTCACAGCCGCTGAATTTGTGAGAATCTCCTGGGTCATTGCGCTGCGCTGGTGTAAGAACATATATTTCGTTTCTGTAAACCTCATGCAGCGCAAACAAGTATCACGTCTTATGACAGATATGACACAAGCGCTGATCAGGGAAAATATCTTTACTGGTAATTCCAGTTTGTGTTGTTATGGTAACAGACCTCATTGGAGTTCCAACTTTGTTTAGAGGAGCAGAGTTCCTTGGCCAGAGGTAAGTCCTGGAGAGCTTTTGGCAGCTGGATCCGCATGCTCTCTGTCAACAACAACAACATTGCACGGGTACTGGTATTATAAACCAAATAGCTTTGGCAGGAAGTAACAAGATAGAGCAGGCAGTCAAGTAGTTATGTGTTTGATCCCAATGATAAAGCTCCAAGTTTTCTGTACCTTTTCCCTCTATTCTCATCTGTGTTCAAGTAATTAATATTCTACAATCTGTGAACTGAAAAATACCTAACTGGTTTAGAGCTGTATTTGAACAGTTCATTTATTTACTTATGGGTGGAAAAAAAAACAAGTTCAGGGATACCAAATGCTCCTGAACAAAACAAAAAACATGTTAAATCTGCTTTATTATTTTTAGCATTCATGAATCAGTTTTATTAGCAAGGAAAGCTTACATAACCACTATGAAAGTTACACCATTACCACTGGCCTTATAATGTTCATGAAGGCAGTATTGTACTATCTTACAGAACAAGTCTTTTGGCACCTACTGCTACCAAAGCCTGTAAAATGGCCTGGCAGATTGAGCTATGTGTCTCTTACACAGGAGGTAAGCCTAGGTGCTAACCTGTGCAGATTGATGTCTTCTTAACAGTCCCTGTAGGCTATCTGAGAGTGAAACAAACAAAACCCCTAGCTGAGAGGAGCTTGTCACTGTGAGCTAATATATCTCCTCACAGCTGGTCCTGACTAACACAGACACACAGGCCACCTCTTTACAACCAATCCTGTTTTCTGTACACAATTCCACAACTTTAATCAGCAGCTGAAAGTTGGTTCACCAGAATGATTCTGAATTAACCTGAGCACAGGTGCTAATTGTTTTGCAAATCACAACATGTCTTTGAAGTCATTATGGCTGAATGGTTCCGCCCTACCTTCCTGTGCCCAATAACACAACACTGTACAATGGAGCTGCACTAGCCATCAGATGGTTAGTACAGTCGATAATACAGGGAGAATAGTGAAACCTGTTTACTGCCTTGCTAATCTTTACAACAGGACATATGCTGACATCATTTTCTTACTGAAGTCCAAATTTAAATCTTCTTCCCAACACTTACATGTAGTGTGGTACTGGAAAATGAAAGTTCTACACATTTGTCTTCCGATCACATTTAGGAGGTGGCCAAAATCTTAATTTTTAGACCCACAAAATAAGCTCGAGAATAATATTTCAAATTCTGACTTCAGTCCGAAATGGATTTGAGGAAATCAGCCCCCAGCATTATATATCCTCCACACAATTTTCTCGGGTGTAAAACAGGTAACGTGGCCAGTTTGGTGCACCTGACTCATGGAGTGGGGTAAAACCCTGGTGCTACACTCTTAACCTGCAGAGGAGGTCAGTTTCATGGGGAGAGAAAACCTAAGTCCTCAGAACAAACCACTGACCTGTATGCATATGGGGTTCTAGTGGAGACAAGGGATCTTTAATAGACTTCATGCATTGTACTACTATTTGAATGGCTCTGTAAACACTGTCAGGTACTGCAACCAATTAATAAAAGGATAATATAGATAATTCCCTGTTTGAGGCCAGGAATGAATAAATAACTCTTGTGTTCAGTGAATGAATGACAAGCACATAATTTACTGTGGTAATGTCTACCTTCCTGGGCCCAGTTTCGCAGAGCTCTCTGTAACGTTACGAGATAGCAATTACCACGACTATGCAATGCCTACAGTAATGAACGTAACGTTTGGAGTGCTTCGTTAAACCGGGCCTTGACACAGCGAGAATATCTCTGATATTCCCATCATATCTGGACAACTGGCAGGATGTTAAGGTCCAAAACTACATATATGTACATAAAGTATTTATGTCAATAACCTACTAATAAAGAAAAAAAGTTAGAAGCTACTGTACATATAGCCTCAAACATATCAAAGTACAATTTTATTATAAGGTACAGTACATGTATCTCTTTTCTGTTCTCTACACAATCCGAGAAAAAGCACAGTGCAGACAATACATCTGTTTTCCTTGGATCAAGCAACCATTACTTTACTTCAGCAGTGTGGATTTACTGGCACCAAGATGCACGACTGACTCTGTGAACAATGGTGTAGAACAAGTATGGTCTTATTTGGCAACAAAAAACCTAGGAGATGCAACACGCCTTTGCTGTAAACAATCTATGATTTTGATTCCGTGTAAGTGATAATGCATATTGATTAAGTGCCACGCGCATGTAGCGAATGTTGCAAGAGTATGGATTATCTAGAATCACTACAGCTGCATAGATACTAATTCAGCTTAACCTTCAGGTACATGTAACTTCAAAAGAACAGCGTTGTTAGATCTTGATTAATCACACCAGGAACAAATTCAGTCTTCCAGCACATGGCTGGGGATGACAAAAATAATTTAGTTCTCTTCCACAGATTCATTCAAGACAAGGTTAGTCACCCTAGAGACAGTTGTTCGAAGTTTTCAAAGCACACGTCCTGTGGACTACTAGGGAAACAGCACTGACTATGAATCAAAATAAGACGAATCTTACAAGGAGAATCAATCAGAACAAGCTTGGGCTACCTTGGCACAACATGTGATTTCTGAGATATGTATGCTCGAGGTTATAAGCGGCACTTAACAACTCTTCAGTCACAAGACCAAGGGTTGTCATTAGGGCGGATGATGGATGCATGGACAGCTACATGTACAACTTCTGATGGTTAAACACGAGCCACTGGAAATCTTTATACCTATTCTACTCACTGAATAAATTCTGTATCGCCAACACTACTATATGTTTACCACATTAAAGAAGCATCATGTTACTCTTAAATATCTGAAGCAAGTCTGAAGTCGCTAACTGTTCCCAGTCTAGGTGTATATCACACAACTTATTTATTTATTTATTTGATGGGTGTTTAACACCGTACTCAAGAATATTTCACTTATACGAGGGCGGCCAGCATTATGGTGGGTGGAAACTGGGCAGAGCCCGGGGGAAACCCACGACCATCCGCAGGTTGCTGCCAGACCTTCCCACTTACGGCCGGAGAGGAAGCCAGCATGAACTCACAGCGACCGCATTGGTGAGAGGCTCCTGGGTCATTACGCTGCGCTAGCGCGCTAACCGACTGAGCCACGGAGGCCCCTATATCACACAAACCATCCACCTTTCTACAAGCATGTCTTATGCACGTCAAGTCAGACCATAAATTGCTGTTGAGAGTTGGCTCTTGTATCTCAGGAAGAGGTCATAAATAATCAATGAAAGGCACCAAGAGAAACATGTCAGAACACTGTCACCTGTACACACGTACATGGGTAACCATTAAACCAGTGTTTTACCAGTCCAAGTTTTAGGCAGACACCCTAAGAGTCAGTTGTCAAGTCACTCCATCAATGATCTACGCTGTTTCACTCCACATACACCTATACCTTGTGCAACTACCTCAATCTATACACATTATAAACGCAGGCTAGACAGGTTAGTCAGTTATTTATTTATTTATTGAATACATCATGCATGTTTATGAAACCTATTTTCTTTCCCTTTAAGATGTCATACATTTTCACATGCTATAAATCTTCAACCTTTCTGACCTCTGAAGACCTCAAGTCAGGGGAATTTATGCATGTTAGTGAATGCCTACAGCTAAAACATTGCTTACCCTTGTTTAAATACACAAAACCATTAGACTGTCCAACCACTAAGCCACCTCCAACTGCCCTGTGCTGTTTTATGGCTGTATGTCCAGTACATACCCATGTACAAGTACAGGTTCCCCTTAACATCTTCTATTATAATTCTATACCAACAGCAAAACTTCCCCTGCGATATAGAAACAGTTTATAAGACTGGAAAGAAATACAGGTACCTGTACCTGAAGGCTAAGATTACTATCTGCCTTGTTTGGGTTTTCCCCACTCTCAAGGCTTGTTTTGTCTCCTACTTACCCGAAGTTTCTGAGTCTGTTTAGTACAGTTTATCGTCATTGCCAGCTGTTGATTTCACCACATTAAAACCCAACTGTTGTTTCTTTATTTGAATGGAGATACATGCAGTACTCCAGAATGTTTCCCTTACAAGACAACGATTAGGTTCAGAGGACACCTGGCAGAGCGTGGGGCAAAACACTGTACCTTGCAGGGTATACAACAAACGTCCTGACAGAACTACAGCATGCCACTGCTACTTTGTGATATGTACTTATAGATGAACAGGACTTGAGCAAAGACGAAGGTTTATAACGACTTTTAAGGTCTGAAGTAAACAAAAGCATGCTGGACTGACATTTAAGTCGTGAGGTTAGGTCATCACGTCTCCATTTGCATTAAAGAGATATAAATTCATTTTTTTTTTAGTTCTTTGACAGTGGTAATTTGCGTTCAACGTCAGTCTGGGAATTGTTTGTTGACCCAGAACATCCATTTCGGTTCATGGCTGGTATATGTATGCTTGCCTACATGCATAGATTGTAAGCAGAATACTGTCAACTAGAAAGGGAGACAAAATCTAGCAGAGAATGGCTTAGATGAAGGGCATAAACAGAGCAGACTCAAACATTTAATCTGTTCCTAGGGCCTACTTGGTCTCATTTTGGTGTTACTCATTGGGCAATGAATCAAACATCAGAAGAATATGGAAAGACAGGCAACAAAATCTAATCAAATATAAATGGAGTTCATTGTAAATAATGTTTCACATCTGATATTAAACTGTGACTGTAAATATTATGAAAGCATCCATTCACTGTTTACAAAATGCATTTTTAAATATTATCTGGTTTTTCGTCTTTGATAGGTAACAAATCAGAAGGACACTACAAAGATTGTCTGAATCTGGCAGACCTATATGTGCACGTCAACCAAGAAAACCATGCTGACTCTTGGTGTCCTTCACTATCAATTAGGCAGGCAGGCATTTGTCCCCCAGGTAATCAACAGTGTATTACTAAAGTAACACATACAATACACATGTGGATCAAACTAATGGAAGTCAGAGTTTAAATCTAACCTTCAAACATGCTGGGAAGGTTCGAGAATGAAGCCTGCTTTACTCTAGTGTCTGTGAGGCAGCAGTGAGGGAACACTGAGATTCAACCAAATCAACACTTCATGTGACCTCATTCTGTTACCTTTCCACATGTTACCTTGTTGCCTCTAAAGGTTGATGCACCTGAGCAGACCCACTTCATGTTTTCTATCTGATTTGCAGTTTATACCATACAGGAAAAATGTTCAAGTGTATGATGGTAGTAAAGATAATGGGTGTGGAAAACAGGTTTGCCTGGAGCAGTCAGATGAACGTACAGGCACATGTACATTCTCTGGGATAGATCCTCAACACTGAGCTCCACAAAATACTCACCTGAGCCAGCGATTGCTCCCATACACAGTTTATATATCGACAATGTTACGCTGGGGTGCATAATAGAAAATACACTGTCACTACAACACACATGTATTCAAAATCTCTACCTTCTACCCATCAAAATGTCAGCCACACATCCCTAGTGGAGCCCCAATAGTGTATGCATTTCTGTGTACTCAGTTACGAATAATGCATGTTAGAAAACTAAACTTCAAGTAACCACTTTAAGCCGCTTCTCAGGAGTATGAGAGGCTAGAAAACAAATGAGGTGTAATTTTTGGAATCCTCCATCGGGATAGAAACTGGTTGTTTTGTTATAAGATGATTATTACACAATACAATTTCCCATTTTTTTTCCTCAAAAACTATTTCCATCTTATTAAAATTCATGTTTTCTGTTAAACTAGTACCAACGTGTATTTTGATTGCTACAAGGTTGGTTAACAAAACTAAATGACAAATGTAGAAAGATCCACATTGGAAGTTAAAAGTTATCTTTATTTATTGAAGGTAACTCAGTTAATTTGCACAAAACTGTTTGTGCTCCAAGGCCTTCACAAACAAAAACGAAACAATACATAGAAACAGGCAAACAGAGACAAAGAACAAGTGTGACTACTGGCCCCACAAGTCCCAACCAGCAGGTGAGACAGGACAGTGGGAGACAGCCCATTACTGCCCCACCCGCTGGCTGGAACTCTCTACACAAAGCACAAACCAAGCTTCCTCTTTTTGGTTTGAACGATCCACAAGTGTACAACAGTACAAGAGTGTTATGAGGATTTGGCTATAATATAAGTCCATTCAACGTCTTCTGAATGCTTAAATAAGACTTAATGTGACACCAGCAAAGAAAGGTGAGCCATAAAAACATATATACATACACTTAACATATATGCAATCTTTTCCTACATTTGTATTTACCCTGAGATTTTCCTTTCATCTTCACACTTTAACTCATTTGTGTAAGTTAATTAGTTCCTCAATGTAATATTTGTAATTTCACATGCATATATTAATTATCAAATTAAGACTGGTTCATAATTGGCATGGAATACCTGATTTATGCATGATATGGATTCCTCACAAAGTCAAGGACAAAAGACAAAATTTACCAATTCACCAATTCACCACAGAGGTAGGCCATGATTCACTAACTTTTGAAATCTGTATTCACAAAATTGTATTCGTAAGTTGTTGTACGTGTCAAGGTCAATTTTCCATGCAATGACTCAATTTATCACGGCGTTAAAAAACGATGTATCATGTTTTAATCTATTTACTTGATAAGTGGTTTTATGCCTCCCTCAAAATCCCTCAAGACTGTAGATGGATGAACTTGGGCTAGTTGCCAGATGCCGACAAGCCTCTTGGCATATACATACAGCAGCAAGCAGCGAGTAGGCAATGGATTGGAACATGTGATGTCATTGGTCAAAGATTCACCTTCTGCATGGAACCAGATTACTCTAGATTATTAAAAAAAATGATCTACAAAGTTTTTTTCTTCTTCTTTTTTTTTTTGGATAGTGCATCATGATGTATAGATCTTCATTTACAAATACATTTTGTAAAATGTACTGGTATATGGAGAATTGGGAAGCAGCAAATGGAAACTTGGGCAGCACCACATTTTTCCTGAAAGACTTTCTCACATATGAAGACACTATATGACATGTATGTGGAAAGCAAAAAAAATTAACCATAATGTCTTCCTCTAAAGACATTAGGTCTATTAATGTACTTATGTGTTGAACTGGGAAGCAGCAAATGGTTTTGGCACAGGATTCCCTTTTTGGCCATAACTGGGGTGGATCCAAAATGTCTGAACACAATGCCGTTGAAAAAGACATAATTTAAAGGGTTAAATTGTGCTAATCTTTTCATTAATTTGCAAAATTCAAAGGATAAAATAAACACTTTTGCTTTCACACTGGATTTAGTTAAAAATGCTAGGATTTTGCGTGGAGGGCTGTCAGGCTTGGATTTTCTGAGCTTGTCAAAAGGGTTTGGGAGGCAGAAGTTAGTTATCCCAAATGATGATATTTCCATACTTTTATGGTACATTGTATTTGCATTAACATGAACATAAAATGGTGAAACTGACAGCTTTGCGATTAAAAAGGATGCCAAAACTGTTCAGTTAGATCAACACTTGATTATTACAGGAGCTTTTTATTTTGGTCCCATGGTTTAATAGTAATGTCATGGAAAAGATGTACTCTGTATAAATCTTAAGTAATGAGCAAATTTCTTCCGTAATACATTTTACAACATTTTGTACGATGCATGTGGAGACATGGTGAGCAGCAAACTTTGTAAAATGTTTGTGGAAATGTGGAAAGAAGCCAATTTCCACTCACCCTATTTTATTCGGATCAGGACAGGCTGGGTCTAGCTGACCTTACCTGTCTGACCTGGTCAAGCTCTACCATCCATTCCTCAGGGAGAGTGCTCTGGTTACAAGATCCACAACTGGTTTGTTCTCCCCAGACTAGCTAGTGTTAGAGACCCTCACTATCAGGCTTACATTCTCACAGGATAATTATGGGCTACTGTCTGTGACAAACAAATAACTGGACTTTAGTCGCCTTTCAAGAAGATTCGGGTCAATTATCCCTAGATAAGGCCAGCGCCAGGCCGATCATTTTACGAATGTAATCAAGTCAGCTGTCTCATGTCTCTGTGATTAACTCACTGATAGATTAACATAGACATTCCTGACAATGTCCCAAGGTTAGAAGTCAGTTCTGTGTACCCATTCATGAAGGTTGACAAGTTAATCACTCACAGAAGACATAAACACAGTGTGTAACAAAAGTGACTCTGGACAAAATACAGTCACAATTCCACACACTAAAGTTACATAAGGGAAAATAAATCTACCATAAGCTGGATTTGATACCTACCTCTGAAAATTTGGACTCACCTGTGATTAAATCTATTTCATACTATTTGTTTTATTCATTTATTTCATTTTTGTTGAATACCACTCAATATTTCTCCCCTGTACAATGCCAGCCAGTTATATAGCTAACACATGCACTTGGTATAAACTCTCACCCTTTGGCAAATTACTAGTAAACTTTTCCATGACAACATACTTGTATATCATATTGATGACAGCAATGGATTAAGTATATCACACGGAACCAGTATGAAAGAGTCTGATATTGATCCTGGACATTGATTAACTGTGCTAAATAATGAAAGGGCTATGAATTCAGACAATCTCCTGTAGTAGAAAACCAATTACTTTAGCTCACAGAATGAATAACTTTGGACAGATGTTTAAAAACTTCTCAGGTCACATTCCAGTGAGAAACCATTAAGATAGTCAAACATTTTCAGGTAATTAACTTTTCACAAACTCTGTTAGGTTTGCCTCTTTAAACATGTTAAAAAGTTTTAAGTGTTGAAGTGTTTCACATTTTTGGAATTAAAGAAAAGACATTTTTGTTAAACATATTCTGTTAATTTTTCACAAATTCATACTCTTTTAAAACTCCAGGAAAAAAATAATATTTCACATTCAAATGATTTTACATTTTTCTGTTGCACAACCCCATTAATAAAGACGAGCTGTGATCTTTTTCGCAAACCTAGAACCATGCGAGGTGTCTTACCTTGTGTGGTGCTAGCCTTTGTCTCCTCCATGGCCTAGAGAGGGGCACAGTGGCTGAGCAGGGCAAGTCCTCTCTCTACCTTTCTTAATGTCACGATTACATGATTCCACCGGCGGTCTTAACAAAGCCCTGCCAACAGAATCGAGAAACAGGTCTGGATTAACTCTGCATTGAGAACTAACTACGGGACAGAGAGAGAGACACACACAATTGAGGAGACTGAACTACATTGATTACCCGCCCATTTACATGTATGTACATGGATCTGCACACGGTATACAAGGTGGACTGAGTGGAACACAAGTCTGTATTCAGCTATCAATAGAAGGTCAGTGGGGATAGGCTTTCACTTTATATAAATTACTGTTACAGTAATAAGGACACATGCCCAAGAGACCATTTCTTATAGACTCAAACGCACCATTTATATAATAAACAAGCCTGGCTGACAACAGAGAGGCTGCTGAAGGAGTTTAGATGTAAAATATCACCAACAGAAATATGGCGCACATTTATATATAAATGTTTGTGAGAATGAGACAACATATCATAGGAAAAGTGTCAGAAACACATTCCATGCCATTCACAGCAATTAATCCACAGAGTTGTTAAGAATACATGATAATAGAATGTAGTATGTACCAGAATACTTGAGGTTTCATGTCACACTTAACAATTTTTCAGTAATATGACAACGCGGATTCGATAGGTTGCCAAAGTGCTCCAGCCACTGAAGTATTATACCCAGGACACCAGACATGACACCCTACCCATTATTCTGACCTTAAGCCAACCCTTAGTCCCATTTCCTTGTAAAGCCAACTAGACAGTTATCTGCTACATACATGTACATGAATGTTGATTTGTAAAACTTAAATGTCAAGCATGTGTGCACATAAAATATTACTTTGAAGCTCAGACTTACATTTTTTTTTTCAAAAGGATATCATCTTATCTTCCACACAAGACTCAATATAACATTTCTAAGATCACCAAAGCTCTCATAAACAAAATGTGCAACTTGGGAATTCATGAGCAAAATTTTAGGCTGTTTACATAAAAAATTAGATAGAACCATAAAAAACTTCATTCCATGCCAGTCTGTATTATATGATGGAGAACCAGGTGCATTAACTACAGTTCACACCTGTGCTCCTTAAACTTGGCATGCACATCAAAGCTGCCCTCCTCAGGCCATTTAACCACTATTAACTAGGAACCGAAGGACTTGGGGTCTTTTAAAACACTGGCATCTCTTTAATTGCTGTTACATCAGATGGGCAAGCTTGAAGTTTATGTTCAGTGATACCACTGAATAGCCCAGTCTGGCCAGAAGTATAAAAGTTTTTCATCAAAACTGTTTCGAGAAGTCTTAGATTCTCATTTTTCTGTCATAGAACACTAACTTAAAGGAATAGTGTCCACTTTTAGCTAGTGGTCATATTGATAAAGGTTATAAACTGTTTAAACAGTATGTCAGTGAGAGGACCTCTGAGAAATGTAATAATGACTTTAAATCTACCAAAAACAATACATTTATTGCCCTCGCTGATCTCCAGCTGGCCGCCTGGTATGGCTCAGGAGGTGACGTCATAGATGGCCAACTCAAGACTAGCTGGCCTAAATAACCTGGGAATCCCTATCAAGACGGTGTCATTTTCAACCTGGATTCTAACAAAACAGAAGCAAATATACTGCTGTATTAATTTTAACCCATGATGGACGATGTTAAAGTTCTGATTTATGACACTGGCATCTCTGGCCAGACTTCAGATTGTGAGCTTTCAGATGCTGAATTTGATCTAAGCATGTCAGGGCATTTCCACCACACTGGCAATACGAACCGGAAAGCTATAACTTACACTATACATTTTATGTGTTTATCTTAGAATGTAATATTTATAGACCTATGCCTATACAATCATGTACATGCATAAATGTGAATGTCGGCATTAGTGTAACGAGATTTGCTATCTATCAGTTTTAAGCTTGAGCTAGCTAGCTGTATTGCTATTCTAACTTTCAGATGAAAAATTTTAAGGGAAGATGAGACTATCTTTTGCTAGTACAAAATCCTACTGTCTTGTTCTATAAATCCATGTCTTCTTGAGGATTAAATTGTCTGGAAACTTGAAAAAAACATCTCCAGGGTTCTTTGACGACCTGTTTTTACAACTGTATGCAGATCAGCATACCATTTCGGACGAAATTTGATACCCTTGTGGTCACTCTGTTTAAATAATGAACTAAATGGTTGCGATCTGACAGCTCATAACAGTTGGGCTTGTAGGATGTAATTCAGCGGAGACCACCAAAAATTGGTGGAAAAAATGCATAAAACCAGCCTCATTATACAGTGAATTTAAATGCCATATTACTTCAATTAATGTATGCTTTTTAAATAATTTTTTAAACTCAATTTAACAATATATGCAGGGTTAACTAATTATGAGTAAATGATAAATCTGGACACTAATCTTTTAACATTAACTTTTTTTGCGAACGAACTGAATCTATTCTGGCAATAAGGCTAATCTGTTTCCTCTATATCTGAACGTCACTCACTATAATCACTCCTGTTCTTCTCATCTAAGATCATATCTACAGGACAACAATTGCACACAAAATTCCATCAACATTCCCCATTATTTATTTATTTGACTGGAATTTCACACCATACTCAAGAATATTTCACTTATACAATGGCAGCCACCATCCCGGCAGGGGAAACCTACGACCATCCACAGGTTGATGAAAGACTTTCCAATGTACATGTACAATTGGGGAAAATCTCCATTTCAAAAATTTCAAAAATGTCAAACATGGTTATAGATACAAGTACAGATATTTCTTTTTCAAGAAATAATACTCCTGGGTTCTACAGTGTACATGACTTCTGACCCCTGATCACAGATCTGATCAACATCCTGAATAAAACTGTGATTACAATGAGTCGTCACAATGCCCATTTCTCCGGATGTGTATCAATGTCAGTATTCGACCCACATAATCACACCTCCATAAAGTTACATGTAACCCTTGAGCACCTGAACCTAATCACACTTTAATACCATTTCCCTCAAGGATCTAGTATTCAGCGCTGAGCAATTCGGGCAATGATCCAAGCATCCATTCTGCCCAGTACTCTGATTAGGCAAAGAAACACCTCAGGTGGAATTTTCTGTACATCCTGTATCTATTGAGATTACTAGTGCGTGCCCATAAAAGTCGAGTGAAAATGTAGACATACAAAATACTCAACAGAACATACAAGTACATCTGATTCTGATTTCTAGATCTTAATACTCTCAAACAAACAGCTGTACATGAATAATAAATGTATGACCAGTATGTACATGTATAAATGGATATTTTAGTTTCACATTTTTATCCACATGTACCTTACATACGTGTGCGTTCACAATGTATGAAAGAAATTTTTATTTCTACATAACTTTTCAATGTGAAATTATATTTGTACAAATGCAGGAATGTGGAAAAATATCTGGATGGGCTGTGGCTCATTACATCAATACAGGCAAATAAGGATGAGTAAATGTTGGACACAGTCCGCCATGGCACTATCTGCATTTCAGCTGGTCTCCTATTGCCAGTGGCTGTGTCCTGGGGTTCCTGATAACTTATCTGGAACTATGCCATTTCAAAATAATTTATCAGATACTACTCAAAAAATGTCAGCAAGTCTTCTGACCTTCAATGCCAAACAAGAACTATGTACCAGAATATAATATACTATTAAGGTCACCTCATTATTTTAGTTTCACAGGACATAAAGCTTCAGATACCATCATGCCAAATAAATACAAATTTCCAAATTCAACAAAACACCTTCCAACAAAGAATGAGTCAACATGGTCAGGTTACATTTGTTCTAAAGCCAAAACCATAAATCACACGTGCACTTGAAATAAACTTTGCTCCTTTCCCTCTGAAATTTTTTTCACAGGGAAAGTCCAAGGCAACATGCCTTTTCGCAGTGCGTACTAGTATTCACACATGTTAAGTATGTTATGTCAATCTCTGTATCCATCTATATGAGAAGGGGTTCCTGGCAGTCCTTACCAGCATTACTGCTGCACTGTTTGTTGTGTGGAATGAGGTAAATATTGATACAGAGTAGGCCTGTGTTTATGATATGATGAGTTTAGAGAGATGCATGGCTCATGCAGCCAGCATCCTCCACAGCTGCGCCATCTGATCACTAAACCTGCAACATGGCTGACACAACACGGCCTTAACTACCTAAAACAAGCCGTAAATATTACAAGTCTCCCTATTGACGGACCAGCTGCAGGCACTTCACAGGCGAACAACGCCCTCCTTGTGTGATGATCTCAGAGTCCAGATACTGAGTCTGAATGGCTCAATAATACCATGCTATCAGAAGCATTCTTGGAATTCCAAGGCCAAAATGGTACACATCTTTGGTGTCATTACACACAAAGGACTGCTCTGTACACACACAGGAAAGTAGAATATGTCATGTTCATGCCAAAGAAATTGTGTTTCGTACAAATTTTATTTGCCTCACAGTGAATATGGACAGTTACACACATACACAAACACACACACACACATATATATATATATACATACATATATATATATATATATATATACACACACACACACACACATACACATGTATACATAGGTGCAAGGTCAATTACACTTCAAGAAAAGGTCAAAATGTCATACTTTATAACAAAAATTCATGCTGGAAATCCTTCTCTACACATGCAAGTACTTGTACATGTATATTAGCTCTTTATGGTGTTCTGAGGTCAACTAAGAAATGATTATTTATTTTGACTGTCATTTTATGCTTTGTTCATGAATATATATTCCACTTCTACAGTAGGACACCAATTAGATTTGTGAATGAAAGGAAACTGGAGAGAGCTCAGGGGAAATCAACCTTCTTTATCTGAAATGTAAAAGCCTTCCCCTAAACCAGCAGTAGCTTGAGTCAAACATGCAACATCTAAGTCGAAGACTTGCAGACACCACTAAGCAGTTACTCATAATTGCATTATTACCTTCAGCCGCAATGCATTTTCCCACCACGGATGTTTTTGTGACATTGCAAAGGTGCCATTCCAAGGAGCTTCGTATGACAACCGATAAACAAATCTGGCAGATATGCCAACAGGAGCAATTTCTTGTATTGGACAGCATGTAATATGACAAAAACCACTGGCTACAGTCCATAGAATAACGCAAATAGTGTAAAGCTTTGACTTCAAGGTTGGGCCGACTTTCTTTGACAAACGCTGTAAACATTATGTATGATTTATTTATTTATTTATCTGATTGGTGTTTTACACCATACTCAAGACTATTTCACTTATAGGGCGGCGGCCAGCATTTTGGTGGGAGGAAACACTGCATGGACAGAATCAAAGTGTCATGTTCTTATCTAATCTGCATTTCAAAATAGGGGGGAAAAAATCATAACCAAAGCCCAAGATCTCCCCATATGAATGGATATATAGTCTGATGGATAACAGAAATGCTGATTCTGCCATGTTATATCAAACTCCACACTTCAAATCCCTTCATGTACAGCATGCACAGATAATAGTGTCAAATACAGCACAAATACAACACAACCATCTGCTAACTTACTCTTGAGAACACACTAGATTCTTCCATTATACTTCTAGCCCCGAAATGGTTCTAATGCTGTCAACGTGCAGTCAAATCATCATCATTC